>NW_014542845.1:190547-209133 GCF_000741045.1 Vigna radiata var. radiata
AAAAAAAAAAAAAAAAAAAAAAAAAAAAAAAAAACTCAAAAACCCTTACCCACCTTTCTCATCTCTCTCAACTCTTTCGCTTTCATATCTCTCCCTCTAACCTTTTCTCTCATTCTCAAAACTACAAAAAAAAACACTCCCAAACCCTTACTCACCTCTCTCATTCCTCTCAACCATTTCTCTTTTATCTCTCTCACTTCAACTTTTTCTCTGTCATCCCTATTGTAGCCTCAATTGAGAAAAATCAGAAACAACAAATACATAAACTTCTTTGAAGTACCTCGATTCTAGCATAGTGTTAAAGAAAAATGAGTGATGTAAGATTATTAATTGTATCTTAATATGTTTATTTATTATTATTAATTTTGTATTACATGAAATTACTTATTTCAATTTCATGTAAATTATTCACACTAAATGATAAAAAAAAAAACGAACGTCGTTCAACATAGTTATCGTAACCAGAAATGCACCCTTCATACACCGACCAAATTAATCCATCTGGAGTGGCACCAATGGCAGCAATGTTTTGCTGCTTCCAATAAGAAGAAGATTTTGCTATGTGTGTTTAACTATGCATAAACTTTATATCAATTTTTTTTTTAATTTTAATATTTATCATTAAAAAAAAGTCATGTATACACATCAATAAATAGACTCAATGTATATTGTGATAAAAATATAATGAAATGTGGTGTAGATGTGCAAATGATGCATGGAATTTCTGTGATTTATGAAGGTTTTATTTACCATGACTTAATTTAAAAATAAAATTTAATAATAATAAGAAGGGAAAATATATAACTGATAAGACTCCAGCAAGTGTAACGAATCGTATCAAGTAATGTAAAAAGTAAGACCAAGTATCATTTTCCCTAGAGACTCATTGGTCTAGACAGTCATGTGATTTGTTGATTATTTAAGACTTGAAAAACGAAAATCAGTGTTTATAATGCAGAAAGTAAATATGCATGCAAGTGCTGATCAATTGACCACAGAATACGCAGGTGAATGATATATGAAATGATTATGTTGTTGCGGTTTCTGAATTATCCTATCCACTCTCATGTATTTACGAATTCAACTCCTTCATTAATGTTAATGTCACTTTCTAATTTACCTTAAACCCGATGTCTCGGTGAAGAAAGCCTACTCCTAATTACAAGTTTACAATGTCTTGTATCCCTAGCAACAAATCATGCATTACATTCGCACAGAAGCTTAAAAGCAATCGGTCCTCTTATCCCTATGTCTAGGTAATATTGCTCCCGAGAGAATTTCCCCATTTCTAGATTTCCCCGTATGTGTCCATATCGACAAAATCAAAGATCATACAATTGAATGAGTTAAACAAAGCATGCATAGAGTAAAAAGGGAAAACCTTAACAATTAATGAAGTAAAGTATATATAATAAAGATCCATTCAATACATGAGAGTTTCAAAGGATTACATTGTTTCTCCAATAACAATGGAGGTTTAGTTCACCATAGACATGGTGAAACTAGATGAAAATAATGAAAAGAATGAAAGATAATACCCTAAAAGTTGTAGATTGGAGCTTCTGCATCAAAAATCTGCCACCGAGGGGTGAAGAGAGTGTTTCTACGCCTCTTTCTGTCAAAAAATAGACCTTCTTGGTTGACTAAATCATTATATAACTCATAAAAATAATAGGAAACTGGCCCAAGCCCACACTGACAGCGCTCAGTGCTAGAATTGCCGCTCAGCGATAGGTGTGATACTTCTATATTTCCCCTTAGCATTGGCGCTTAGGCGTCCTCCAGGGAACTCCATAACGAGGCTAGCGCTCAGCGAGGAAATGGCGCTCAGCGTGATTTACAATTCTTCTTTTATGCATTTTTCCTTCTTCTCTTAAGTCCAATTCCTTACTACTTCAACTTCTTTCATCCAATTCATGTTAATTCCTGCCAAAACAAGGAAACCAAGCATAAAACCAATAAGACTACCTTCAACTCTCTTATTCTCTAACTTAAGCAAAAACATGATTTCAAGCTAGTTTCTAAGTCATAAAGGGTTCTTTTAGCATCAAATTTAAGTGTAAAAATAATGGTGTTTCAACCGTTATCACAACCCCAAACTTAGAACTTTGCTTGTCCTCAAGAAAACAAGATGTAACTCAGTCTTCCACCAATCAATACAATGGTTCAACACATTCCAAAACTCTTTCTTTCAAGACAACTAATTGCTCAAATCAGCTCATCAAACAGAGTTCAATCAAGATGCACACATGCTTTGATTCAACTCACTCATTATGGTGTTCACTTAATCACATAATCTCCAATAGACGCTATTCTCATGAATGATCAATTAACTAAGCACATATGTAATCATGTATTCATGGAATCCTTCCTCACTAGATAAAGTGTTTCACTCAATCACACAGGTGTTTATAGAGGTCACTCCTTCCCTCTACTATCCAAATGTCACATAGAACAAAATTTCCTTTCATTTACCACATTCAAAGATACTCACACACACATGTCATCACAAGGACTTTTCAAGGCTTATAACGTGGCTGGGCTAAGAAGAAAAATTGGTTTTTCTAGATCACAAAATCCTTGAGTTAAAAGAGTCATTCATAAATTTATAATTCAAGCACAAACTCTATTTAAACAAACCAATCTCACTCATTCCCAACTTTCCCCTTTTTGCATTAAGCTTTCCTTTATTTCGTTCTATCTTCTTTATCTTTTTCTTTTCATGCTTTGCTTAACACTTTAGCTCAATGCTTATCTTTACATTTTTCAACTTTCCCAACAACCCCAAACTTGAACCTTTATCAATACCATACAAATATTCCGAACTTAACTCAAGGTAAATATTTTCACAAAGGGTTTTCATATTCTATTTAAGGTTCAAAAAGGGTAGAACACATTGTGCTCTTTTGCATTTGGGTGAAAATTATGCATTGGCTAAGAAGGGCTAATAAAAATGGCCTTGATCATATGACACAAGCATGCAATTCATTCAATCATAGAAACCTGGGAAAAATCATTCATGCTTTCAAGAAGATAGCAGTCATTCACAACAAATACTCTAGACCTCAAAACCTCACATATAAGCTCACTCAACATTCCAAATATTCCAAATAAACATCCGACTTAGCATCATAATCACAATCACAACATCATGCATCTGTTCACACAGCTTGTGAACAACCACTTGTATATCAGCATACAGTGCACAATCTCAACATCATCAATAACAAGCATCATCAAGTAATACTCATCACATGCAAATCAATAACCAAACCATCATATCAGATAAATTTTTCAACCAAGTACATCAAACCTATACTACCAAAAGAAGAAAATAAGTTCAAATTTAAAAGATAAGTTTAGAAAACTGGATTGCCTCCCAACAAGTGCTTCTTTAACATCACTAACTTGACCCAATAAGCTCACGGATCCACCAACTTCATTACTGTGGAAAGGCGTCCCACTTCTCCTCCCAAATAGTGCTTGAGTCTTTGACAATTCACCACTCAACTTCTCTGTGGATCCCTAGCAGCTCGATCTACCAATTCAATTGCTCCATGAGGACGCAAATCCTTCACTATGAAGGGCCCTAACCATTTTGACTTCAACTTTCCAGGAAACAACTTCAACCGTGAATTGAATAATAACACTTGCTGCCCTGGATTGAAAACCCTTTTTATCAACTTCCAAACATGATAGAATTTTACCTTTTCTTTATAACTCCTAGAGGAGTCATATGCATGCAACTGCATCTCTTCAAGCTCTAGCATCTGCCTTTTGTGTTTACTTTGAGTTTCATAGGGATCAAAATTCAAAAATTTCAGATCCCACAAAGCTTTATGCTCTATCTCCACTGACAAATGACATGCTTTCCCATATACTAACTAAAAAGGTGATAAACCCATGGATGTCTTCATAGTCGTCCTGTAAGCCCAGAGAGCGTCATCCAGTTTCTATGACCAATCCTTCCTTGATGAGGCAACTATTTTCTCCAATATCCTCTATATCTCCCTGTTGGACACTTCAACATGGCCATTTGTCTATGGATGATAAGGTGCAACCACCTTATGTCTCACACCATAGTGTTTGACTACCTTTGCAAGTTGGGAGTTACAAAAATGAGATCCCCCATCACTAATGAGTACCCTGGAAGTTCCAAAACGCGAGAAAATTTGCCTTTTAAAACATTTAATCACAGTGCTAGCATCATTCTTAGGACATGTCAAAGCTTCCTCCCATTTACTAACATAGTCTACTACCACTAATATATATTCATTGGTTAAAGATGGTGGAAAGGGTCCAACAAAATCAATGCCCCGACAATCAAAGACTTCAACCTCTAAAATGCCTTGTAAAGGTATCTCATGACGTCTTGAAATAGCCCCGGTCCTTTAGCATATGTCACAATTTCAAGCATGATTATGAGCATCCTTAAACAAGGTAGGCCAATAAAACCCTAACTGGAGAATTTTTGCAACAATTCTTTCTCCATTAAAATGACCTCCATAAGGTGAATTATGATAATGCCAGAGAATTCCTTCTGCTTCCTCTTTTGTTACACATCGCCTCAAAAGATTATATGCTCTGATCTTGAACAAATAAGGATCATCCCATATAAACTATTTGACATCATGCAAAAACTTCTTCTTTTGTTGCCAATTCAACTCTTTTGGGATTACTCCTGCAACTTAAAAATTAGTCATATCAGCAAACCATGGCCTCTGTTGAATATACAAGAGCGTCTCATCTAAAAAAGACTCCCAGATTTGTTTTTCCTTACTTATGACGTCATCATTGACTAACCGAGATAAGTGGTCGACAATCAAGTTTTCTCTTTATGTCGCCTCCAGCTGAAGCGTCTAACATCATCTTAGACTGTGTACTAAGGCCTCCAAGGAATGCAAGAACCAAAGTTGTTTTATCAAACCCATGAACAAGAGTTTTTCTCAACAAGCCTTTAAACTTATCTCATGCTTGTCCAAGAGTTTCCTCCATCCCCTGTCTGAAGGAATAAATCTCCAGCTTTCCTTGACTAATTTTCGACTGCAGAAAATACTTATTCAGAAATTTGGACGCCATAGTCTCCCATGTTGTGAAGCTTCCTTCTGGGAAAGAATGTAACCACAACTTGGCGTTACCTCCTAGTGAAAAAGGGAACAAACTGAGTTTGATCCTGTCGTCTGAAACTCCAGTCATCTTCACTGTATTACAGATTTCATTGAATGTTGTCAAATGATCATAAGGATTCTCATTTGACAGCCCATGAAATTGGTTGCTCTACACCAGATCGATTAACGCAGGATTCATCACCATATTAGTTGTGTTGTCCCTTGGCATGGCAATACTATTAAAGTGCAACGGGCCAACAACATTTGACGCATCTGCAAGTGTGCATCTAGGAGGAGCTTGCTCTGCCATTTCTTCTTCTGTCCTTTGTGAGGATGCCTCCGGTGAGGGTTGTAATAGCCTTTCAGGAGAAGGGAATAATTCTCTAGACGGACGTCTAACTTTTTTCCCCCTCCTATCACTCAATCCTTCTAGAAGAGGTTGACTTTTCTTGCTTCTGGTTTGAACTTCTTCCTGCATACACAAGAAACAAAAACCCTAAAAGCACTTTTTAAAAAAAATAAAAATAAAAATTAAACAAAAACAAAATATATACAAAGTCAAATTTAATTAATTTTCACTACTTGAAAAGTTAAACCACGAGTCCCCGACAACGGCGCCAAAAACTTGTTAAGCCCCTGACAAGTGTACCAGATCGTATCAAGTAATAATAGACAGTGAGTCCAGATCGTTTCCCAAGGAACTCTTAGGCCTTATCTTTCATGTAAATTGATTGCATAAGACTTGAAAGAAGAATAATTTTGTAATGTTAATGCAAAACTAAATCTAAACATGCAAATGCAAATTGAATCAATTGGAAAATAAAAGATTTGAATGAATGGAGTTGTTGGGGTTTACAATTTCATCCTTTTCCAGCCTCTTATATCTACTATTCTTATTAAATTTGCTTTATTATCAATGTCATGCAACTTTCTAAATTACTCAAAACTCGATTCCTCGGCGAATAAAGCCCATTACTAATTACTAGTTTACCATTCCTAGCCTCCCTAGTAATTACCAATGCCTTAAGCATAGAAGCTTAAAAGCAATTGGTTGTCCTACTCCTATTCCTAGGCAGTATTTCATAATCAAGAGAATTCTAATCAGTTCTAAATTTCCCTGTACGTTCCCGTATCGACAAAATCAAATATCATAACACCGAATGAGTTAAACAATGTAAACATTATCATCAGAAAATAAAACCCATACAATTGATAATAAAAACATGTGAATATAATAAGAAATTTGAACAAGAGAGTTATAAAAGGACTACATTGTTCCCCAACAATCAAGAAGGCGCTGATTTTGATGACATAGAGAGAAAACTTTGTGTGCTTGGAGGGCATTTTTAGAGGAACCCAAGTGGAGCTGCAATTCACATAAAGCGGTTTAATTTGACACCCTTGGCAAGGTATTGGATGGCATTTACACATGCCAATGTGACCCCATGCTCGCATATTTCTGACATTAATGTCAAGAGAGCCATGTTTATCAAATGTGTGTTGAGCGGTATGAACATTAACATTGGTTAGGTGATAGCTTATGAGATTAAAAGTTGTGCAGTGACCACGAGTAACAAAGCACCATTGGGGCATCCATCCTTGATCACACAATTATGCCATGTAGCTGGGGTGGATACATCTACTCCACCTTTTGAGCGCCCTAGGAAGGCCTATTATAGACAGTTTTGTGGAGGAACAGAGCCAGCTTAGGCAGTACCACGGAGGCGTGCTAGGAGGAGAGCTCCACCACCACACGCCAAGGGAGATGCACCAGCTCATGATGTTGGGTCGTTTCAGATGAGAGACATGTATATGTCTCTGATGAAGTCTAGACTGGAGGAACTTCACAGGGGGCAGATGGCTATTGTAGAGATGATTATGGGCTTATATGATTCACCTCCTGCTCATAGGTGGACGATGGATGAGTTCAACAACATAGTGGCTTGGCCAGAACAGGCACAAGGGAGTAGATCTGGAGCAGCTGAAGCTCCAGCCATGGAGGAGGACGACGAGGACGATGATGATGATGATGACTTTCAGGATGCTGAGGCTGGAGAGGAGGGCTCAGATGATATCATGGGATGAGGAGCTTGTAAAACATCTACTTATGGATGTTATCTGCAGTAGAACAAGGTTTTTCTTAGCTTTTGTTTTGTTTAGTAGTATAGGTTTGTTTTTGTTGAGTAGTATAGGGTAATGTACTTTTTACTGAATGATGATTGAGATTGCCATATGCTGATATACAGGTGAAGTGTTCACTAGCTATGTGAACATATGCATGATGACCTTGTGATTGTGATTATGATGCTAAGCAAGGTATTTGTCTAAGATGGTTGGAATAGTTATTGATCTTATGAGTGAGGTTTTGAGCTTCAAAGTTCTTATTGATATATTTGTTATCTACTTGAAAGCATGAATGATATTACCTGAGTTTCTGTGATATATTAAGTTGCATGTATGTGTCATATGATCAAGGTCGTTCTTGAATAAGCCTTTTCTTAGCCAAAGAAAAGTTCATCCCACATGAAAAAGAACATTATATGTTCTGCCCTTTTTGAACCTAAGCCTTAAACAGGATGAGAAAACCTTTTTGAAAATCTTTACCTTGAGTTAGGTTGAGAATTATTTTGTGGTATTGATAAAGGTTCAAGTTTTGGGTTGTAGGGAAAGTTGAATAAGAAAGAGTTATGCATTGGGCTAATGTGTTGAATAAAAAAGCATGAAAAAGATAGAAAAGATAACATGAAAAGAAAAGCTCAATGTGAAGAAAGGGGAAAGTTGGGAATTAGTGAGATTGGTAAAAAAGAAGAGTTTGTGCTTGAACTATGATTGTTTGAAAGACTCTCTTAACTCAAGGAAACAATTTTTCTTGCTAGCCCAACCACATTATAAGCCTTGAAAATTCCTTGTGATGACATGTGTATGTGATGATGTTTGATTGGGGAAAATGAATGGTAATTTTGTTCTATGTGACATGTGGATAGTAGAGGGAAGGAATAACCTTTGGAAACACTTGAGTGATTGAGTGAAACACCTTGTCTAGTGAGGAATAATTCTATGAATCTATGATTATGTCTATGCTTAGCTAATTGATCATTCATGAGAATAACATCTGTTGAGTCTTATATGATTTTGAGAACACTATGATGGATTGATATGAAGCATATGTGTATCTTGATTAGACTCTATTGATAAGCTGATTTGAGTGATGACTTGTCTTGAGATTGATTTGAAAAAGGTTGAACCATTGTGATGATTTGTGGAAGATTAAGTTGCATTTTGTTTGCTTGAGGACAAGCAAAGTTCTAATTTGGGGTTATGATAACGGTTCAAAAACCGTTATTTTCATACTTAAAATTGATACTAAATCACACCCTTTATGACTTAGAATTAGCTTGAAATCATGCAATTTGCTTAAGTTAAAGAGTAAGAGAGTCAAAGTGGGTTTTCTTGGTTTTATGCTTGGTTTTCCCTTGTTTTGGCAGGATTTATCAGGAGTTTGATGAAGGAAGTGAAGGAAGAGAAGTGTTGGATGCAAAAGAAGGTGGAAAATTGAAGAAAAGAAGAATCGCACCCACCGTCGGACAGTGTGACCTTCAATGCATTATCTGCCACGCGCTTAAGGGGCACCGCCAAGGGGTGAGATGAGAATCACACATACCGCCGAGCGGTGGACTCTTCAGTGGAACCTTTGGAGGACGCTCAAGCGGCAGCGCTAAGGGATTATACCAAGTGTCGTGCTTACCGCCGAGCGGTGCAACCCACCGCCGGGCAGTGTACTTATGGGTCTGGGCTAAATTTCAATTATAAATAGATTTGCACGAACCAGAGCAGCTATCTTTTGGTAAAAAGGACGCAAAAACACATTTTACACACCTTAAAAGACACAAGTGAGCTGGTCACTTGGCCGCCCAGGATTGTTGAGCCGCGTGTTGTAGTTGGTCGCGTGTTTTGCGTGTAGAGTCCTGTCACCTGTACTAAAAAATGTAACAACTCGAATTTTACATGGTTAGAAAAAGAATATCCAAACAATCCAATGCTTTACAAGTTTAGACAATCAGTACCAAAATAGCTTATGCTATGAGACCAAATGGCCAAACAGTTAAGACTGCTCGGTTTTCGGTGTCATGTTTGGAGGCTGAAATCTATATTGTAAGTGCTTTACTGTCTCGTGACCTGTTCAAACATAGATAGTCACTAAAAGGCTATTATTTGTTCGGGCTAGACCTTGTAAATATTAATTTTCTGCATAAATTTTCTCCGATCATATGGATAAGAGCGATCGGCCGCTAACACTTGATTTATTTGGAAGCAATAGAGAGGCACATAGATGAACCATCTTCCTCTGAGCGAATTCCTTACTCCACTCACGGTTGCTTCGTCCTGATAAAAATAAATCTGCTAGTGCAGAGGCTGTTTCCCTACTGATGAAAATGCAGGGTGACCACCACATAAATAAGAGATGTATAATCTGCATTGGCTGGGAGACATTACATAAACAATAATATAAAAAGGGATAACCGAAATAAGAGATGTATATAGCAAGGTAGTGACATATCAAGGAGAGTAATAAATGGAGAAAGAGATCAAAGCTTCTAGCGATATCTGCATCACGCTCATGACTTTCTGCCTCCAAGAGTTGTGCTAATTGGTACATTAAAATTCTAGTTTCGTAGTTATCTTCAGTTTTGACACTAACTCTACCAGCGCGTCATCTTGCTGAAACAAACACTTCAATGATACTGTATAAATTTTTTAAGTATGTCCCATTCATCATTGTTGATGTGCTCGAATATTATCTCTTCCGCATCTCGATTGTAATGAATTGGGTAATTCATATTGTTAAGTAAATGTTTCGGGTTTCCTCGATGATGGAGCTTGGGTATCCTGTATGCACCCATCAATGGCTGCCATGGTCGTCAATGGCTTGGACATAAATAGAGAGGAGAAGAAAGGGGTGGGCCCGTATCATAGAGCAACTATGCAATGTGATCTACCCCTAAAAAACCGGAGCCTGCACATTTGTTGGTTCTGATCAATTCCAGCTGGTCTAGGTGACGAGGTCGATTCCCGCACGGAGAGGATGAGTGCGCGTCTTGAGAGCATGGCGCCTACTTCACAGGGAGTGCACCATGGAGGAGACCCAATTGTAGCGGATCGCGAGGGAGCTCTCGTAGTTGACGAGCAGCTCCAACAACAATCTTGATGCGAGAACTCCAACTTAGGGGTTCTTTATCAGCTGCCCATATTGTGAATCGTCATCTTGGAGGCCTCATCGGCGGCGGAGACGGGGATCGGCGGCGATGGTTAGAAGTGATCGGAGATTTCGTCGACTGAGGAGAATACCCTATCAATGGTTTGATTGTGTGATGTGATGCGATTGGAGGAGGTCGCGTCGCGACTATACCAGTCAAAGGCACCGGGGTAATAGGTCAAGATCGTACACCACTAGGGAAGATATTCAGTCTTTCTCTTAGGTACGTAGGATCAAGTCCACAAAAGACAGGTTGAAGGCATTGTTAGGTCCTAGCGTTCGTGGGAAGCATTTGGAAAAAAGAGTCATTAACCTCTTTCGAACAACTGATGCTGGTGATGAAATTTTGTAGGTAGAAGTAGCTATAGAAGCTGCAATGTCAGTATTGAACAAGAAAAGTAATATAGAAGCTGCCAAACTCAGTAAGCATTTACTACTTTAAGAAAACAAAAAGATCTGCCAATTAAATTAGATGAATTTGGTAGAGATTTGAATCTTGAGAAACGGATGCAAATAAAAATAAGGGCTGAGGCTAGTTAGCGGAAAATGGTCACCCATCTTCGATTCTCATAGTATATATATAAAGGGAAGAAGATATTGTTGTGGAATAAATCAATCTAGAATTAAATTATGTATACGGTAAAATAAATTTAGGAAGGTGCACACAGAATAATATATGTATGTCATCCCAACAATGACAAAGAAGCTAGTCCTAATTATGTCCATTATAGTTGCTTGAGTGATTGGATGAAATGAAATATCTGTAATATCACTTTGCAAAAATCACCATTAAAATAAGATAAAACTTAGTGAGACGGAATTATACTGAAGTTTGTGTTTTGTATTCCTCCACCGTGCAATGCTTTTATCATTGCCAGATACGACACACTCCTCTTTATATAAACATTAAAATATTCATTGAATCAAATGAAAGAGAATAGACTAAAGCTTAATTCCTTGACACATGAATATTATAGATAACTAACTATGTGGACAATGATATCAGAACGATGCAGAGAGCAACAATATTATATAATAATCTAAGTGATTCGGAAAATCAAATTTTAACTTAAAGAAACAACGTTTTCACGATACTAATTAATTCTATTTCTAGAATAAGCAAATTTCGAGAGGTGGAACTGTTCTGATTTCGCTAGATACTTTGCCTCGTACACATCTAATAGTTACCTGGAAATTTTCAAAACAAAAAACATTTTTAGAAATTATTATTGTATTTTTTGCTCATAGCGTAAAACCTGGTACTAATATGAAATAGTGATGTCAAGACTGAGCGTTTGTCTTGGTTCTTTGTATTTTCATGGGATGCTGCTCGGTCCTACGGTGGGCGCCATAATGTTTCGGTCGAACGGGGTCTGAGGTCAACACTTCTCCAAGATACTCCTTCTTTTCTGATGTGGACCACACATTCCACTCCTCATAGCACTACACTTTTCCAATCAGCTAATCTATAATGTGGACCACGAATTCCACTTCTCGTAGCACTGCTCTTTTCCGATCGGCTAATCTTTGTCATCCGATGGGGGTGGACTTGCAGAAAACACTATGACGCTCAAGTCAGATACGTGTCTTAAGGTCTCAATATGATTTTGGAATAAGATGATCTTACCTGATCATTTACCTTGTGTTTATAAGCTTTGTTATTGTCCAGCCCATTAAATGTCTTTTAATGCAGTATATTTTATGCCCCATGATTTGCTAATTACATTATATCCAATGTAATGTAATTTGACTGATATTCCTCATCAATCAACCATAAATTCAATACATATGATATAGTAATTACTCACCTTAATTGCCCATTAATGTTATTGAATGCTTACCGATCGGTATCCTCCTGCATACCGTGTTGGTCGATCGTCCCTCCATATAGTACAAAAAGAAATAGTAAAAAGAAGTCAATGGCATTAAAAGAAATCATGAAAATGAAATAAAGGCAAAATAAACATACTTACTATCGGTTGAATAAGAAACCTTAGACATCTCTTAACATTTCAAAAAAGGAAGTATTTTTGTTTATTTTATTTCAAAGATGGAGGTATTTTTTTTATTTATTTGTTATTATCGTCTTTTAATTAAGGAATCAACACAAAAATTTAGGATCATCGTCCTCGTCATAAAAAAAGGGTTATTGGATAAGTGGTTGTTTAAGGCTTTTATTCAAAGAAACTTTCCTTAGAAGCATTTATATGTTTGGATGAAAAAGGTGAACACACTCTTATAGAGTAAACTACTCACAACTATCCAATTTATAGACTTGATTATCTTTAATGGGAAAATTTACATCAACTTACTAGCATTTGGGTTAAAGTTCAAATATATGCATATAATTGGAAAAACATGAAAAAAAAATTCTTAACTATTATAGTGAAATTATGATGGGACAACATTAACCTTTTCAAAGATGTTTAGGATTTGTAGTTATACTTGTATGGAGAAAAAGTAAGATAATACATATGTATTGAAATAAACATTTATGCACGTAGATATATGGATGAGTAAAAAAAAATCAAAAACACATTCATTTTTGTCATAAGGCTTTAATGATAAAATTATTGGAAGAATACGAGGAGAGTATTGGATGTTATTGTTGGGTGGATTGCTGCCTGATACAGTAATCACACCCTTTTTCAGTTAGTAGTTGTTTAATACTGTAATCAGTAGTTAGTTAGTGAGTTTTTTCCTTTTCTCTTCGAACTCTATAAATAGAGTTTCCTTCTTTTCTTTCTTTTGTACAATATAATAACATTCAAACACAGAGCAATATGAAAATCTCTTTCTCTCAAGAGTAATACTAATTTTCAGTGCTTACCTCTGATCTGTGTGTTTTTCTTCTTCTCTTTGTCTTTCGTTTACTTCTTCCTTCAGCAAAAGATGTGTTCTTCTCAGCTGCAAAGCTTCCATGGGAGACCTTAGCTTTTCTCTTCTCTCGTTCTTATCTGAATGTCACATCGCACACCTACCATCTGACTAAAGAAGCTTCCAGCAAAAGGGGCCTTTTCTTTTTGACTGATTGGGGCCTCGCGTTTTGGATTACGCAGTGTTAGGCCTGTTTCTTTGGTTGGCCCATTTCTCTTTATGGTATCAAGACCAGGAATTATACCCGCTACCCAGTTTTTTTTTTTTTTGTTCTTGATGATTCTTGATTAAGTTCTTGAGCCTTTTCTGGTTTTCTGCCACCATGGATGACAAAGATCAGTCCATCAATCCAGCCAGTCCTTTCTACCTACACCCTGGGGAGAATCCAGGCCTAACCCTCATCTCCCAAGTCTTAAATTAGACCAATTATTCTTCTTGGAGCCGAAGCATGAGAAGAGCACTTCTCTCCAAAAATAAGATCAAGTTTATTGATGGGTCTATCAAGAAACCACAGAAAAACGATGTCCCTCTGTTTGATGCATGGGAAAGGTGTAACGTGATGGTTCTTTCATGGATTACAAAAACACTTTCTCCACAAATTGCTGAAAGTGTTATATATGTTGAAGAAGCCAAAGAATTATGGGATGAATTGAAAGATAGATTTTCAAAAGGTGACTATTTCAAGATATCTGATCTTCTTCAAGACATTCATTCAATCAAGCAAGGGTAGAGAAGTGTTAGTCAGTTCTTTACTTATTTAAAGATACTCTGGGAAGAATTGGAATCACTTAGACCAATACCAAACTGCACTTGCAAGATCCCATGCAGCTGTCAACTCTTAAAGACTTCTCTGAAATACAGAGAAATAGAGCATGTTATATGTTTTTTAAAGGGGTTAAATGAGACCTATGACATTGTCCGGACCCAGATCTTGTTGATGGAGCCGCTACCAAATGTGAATCGTGTCTTTTCTCTCATTATGCAATAAGAGAGACAAGAAAAATCTAATTCTGGAACTGCCATCCAGAATAATTCTAGTGAAACCACTAGAGTTTTGGCCAATGTTGTTGACAGGAATAACAATTGGAAGACTGAATAGACTTGGAAGAGTCAGGGAAGAGGTGTTGGGTCACACAATCAAGGAAGAGGCAGAGGAAGGAACCCTAATTACGAAAAACAGTGCTCCTACTGCAATAAAATGAATCACACAGTGGACGAATGTTATTCTAAGCATGGTTTTCCCCTTTGGTACAAAAAGAACGATGGAAATCAAGAGAAAAGGGGTGGCTAGAATTCTACTAATGTCTTCCAGAGCAATTCTGGACAAGAAATCATCCATCAGGGAGGCACCAGCACAGTTTTAAGCAAATTCACACCATAATAGGTTGAGAAACTTCTCAAAATGATTGAAAAAGCTAATGAGCCTATGCACAAAATCAACCAAATGTAGAGAAATAACAGAGAGAATGAACCAGGTATTTTTTTCATGGATCATTGACACTGGGGCCACTGACCATGTGACCCATGAGAAAGAAAATTTTGTTACATTTCATAAGATTAAACCAATTACTATTAAATTGCAGAATATGTAGGAACAGTTCAATTTTTTAAAGATTTTGTAATTTTCAATGTGCTGTATATACCTGCTTTCTCTTTCAATTTAATCTATGCTCAAAGTCTTATAAGAGACTTGAATTGCAATCTAATTTTTTCTTCTAAGCTTTGCCAGATAAGGGAGAACTCTACATTAAGGATGATTGGGTCAGCTAATCTTCATAAAGGCCTATATTACTTACAAATTTTTCCTAGTCATGATTAGAATTTTGTATTACACTTTCCTTTAACCAGGTCAATGTAAACATATGGCACTATAGGTTAGGCCATCCTGGACATAAGATTGTAAAACAAATTTGTGAATGTTTTCCTTATGTACAAATGAATGATAATACCATTTGTGATGTTTGCCACTATTCTAAACAACATAAATTACCTTTTCCTACAAGTAATTCATTATCTACTGAATGCTTTGAGCTTATTCACTGTGATATATGGGGTCCTCTTTCTATTTCTTCTATACATGGTCACAAATATTTTCTTACAATTGTTGATGACTATAGCAGACATACCTGGATATTTTTTATGAATAACAAGGGACAAACTAGAGGTCTATTGCAGAATTTTATTGTCAAAGTTAGAACTCAATTTGGTAAAAATATTAAAACTGTTAGGTCTGATAATGGACCCAAGTTCAACTGTGTTAACTTGTATGACTTGTATGGAATTAACCATCAAACTAGTTGTGTAGAAACACCTGAACAAAACTCTATGGTAGAGCTTAAGCATCAACATATTCTTAATGTCACTCGTAGTCTCATGTTTCAATCAAATATATCGAATGCCTATTGGTCTTATGCTGTTAGTCATGTTGTATATCTTATAAATAGGCTTCCTACTCCTATTCTTAACAATGACCCCCCCCCCATAACCGTGTTTACAATGTACCCCCCACTTATTTAAATTTAAAAACCTTTGGATGTCTCTGTTTTGCTTCCACACTTGAGGCTGACAGGAACAAACTTGATCCAAGGGCCAAGAAAGGAATTTTCCTTGGTTATAAAAATGGTGTCAAGGGGTATATTGTTCTAGATATAAGCACTAGAGAGTTGTTCATAAGTAGGAATGTTGTCTTCTATGAGGAATTTTTTCCTTAGAGAGATCAACAACACAACACATAGATTGATAATGAAGAAACAAAGAAAACTGCCTTCCTCAGTGACCCCCTGGACAGTTCTGTCTGCAATGATGATGTAGGGATTGAAGAACAAGAGATACAACATGACACCACAGAAGAGAACAGCAATGACAGTGAGGCAAATAATAGTGAAAGAGAAAATGGATGCAGGAAATCTGACAGGGTCAGAAAACCCCCAGGATATCTAAGTGACTATGCTCACCAGGTGAACCAATCCTTGTCTATGAAGAATAACCTTAAAACTCCTTATCCCATTTCTGATTTCTTGTCTTGTGATTCCTTAATAGAAAAGCATTTAAAGTACACAATGGCAATTACTACTAACAGTGAGCCTCGCTCTTATAATGAGGCTAAAGATGTTTGTGAATGGGCAGAGGCAATGCAAAAGGAAATAAAGGCCTTGTAGGACAACAACACATGTTTTCTAACACAGCTTCCAAAAGGGAAGACAACCATTGGATGCAGATGGGTGTATAAAATTAAGTATAAAGTTGATGGTACTATAGAAAGGCATAAAGCTCGCCTTGTAGCTATAGGATACAATCAGCAAGAAGGGATAGACTATTTGGACACCTTTTCCCCTGTTGCAAAGCTGACTACAGTCAGATTACTCATTGCAGTGGCAGCCTCTAAAAACTGGTTTCTACAGCAATTAGATGTGAACAATGCTTTTCTACATGGAGACCTAAATGAGGAAGTCTACATGGAACCACCTCCAGGTCTTAATGTTCATGCAAAAGGTCAAGTCTGCAGACTCACTAAATCCCTATATGGCCTAAAGCAGGCTAGTAGACAATGGTTTGAGAAGTTATCCAGCTTCCTCACTTCTACTAGCTACACACAATCAAAGAGTGATCATTCTTTCTTCACCATGGAGACATCCACTGGATTCACAGCTCTCCTTGTTTATGTTGATGATATTATATTGGCAGGGAATTCTATGACATAAATCAATCGTATTAAAAGCCTTTTGCACAACAGGTTTCAAGTAAAAGACCTAGGAGAACTCAAATATTTCCTAGGATTGGAAGTAGCAAGGTCCAAGAAAGGAATTCATCTGTCTCAAAGGAGATATGCCTTGGACATTCTTGAAGAAACAGGGATGTTGGGCTACAAACCCAGTTTAACCCCTTTTTTAAGTGACATGAACTCTTTATACAAAGATGACAGTTATTTGAAAGATCCAACCTCCTTCGAAGACTAATAGGGAAGTTGCTTTATCTCACAAACACTAGACCTGATTTGTGTTATTCTATTAATTTATTGAGTCAATTCATGCAATCTCCAACTGACTACCATTATCGGGCTATTCAACATGTCCATAGGTACATAAAGTCTAAACCAGCAGAAGGGTTGTTCTTTCCAGCCGATTCTTCCATGCATGTGAAGGCCTTCAGCGATTCAGATTAGGCTACTTGTCCAAAGACTAGGAGGTCTACTACGGGTTTTTGCATTTTCCTTGGATCATCACTCATCTCATGGAAATCAAAGAAGCAAAAGACTGTCTCAAGGTTTTTTACTGAGGCAGAATATAGAGCTCTAGTAGCTACTACTTGCGAGATACAATGGATCCACTATCTCCTTGACAATCTAAAGGTTCAGGAAGCTAGAACTTCAACTTTATATTGTGACAACAAGTCTGCCAGACATATAGCTCATGACCAGAGCTTTCACGAATGGACCAAGCATATCGAGCTTGACTGTCACGTTGTTCGGGAAAAAATACAGGTTAATCTTCTCCACCTTCTTCCCATTCGTTCAGATAAATAACTAGTGGACATTTTTACCAAGTTTCCTCACCATGTTTGGTTCAGATCTGTTGTTGGCAGGCTTGGACTGGTGACCATCCAGCTTGAAGGGAGGCTATTGGATGTTATTGTTCGGTGGATTACTGCCTGATGCAGTAATCACACCCTTTTTCAGTTAGTAGTTGTTTAATATTGTAATCAGTAGTTAGTTAGTTAGTTTTTCCCTTTTCTCTTCGAACTCTATAAATAGAGTTCTTTTGTACAATATAATAACATTCAAACACAGAGCAATATGAAAATCTCTTTCTCTCAAGAGTAATACTAGTTTCCAGTGCTTACCTCTGATCTGTGTGTTTTTCTTCTTCTCTTCCGTCTTCCGTTTACTTCTTCCTTCAGCAAAAGATGCGTCTTCTCTGCTGCAAAGCTTCCATGGGAGACCTTAGGTTTTCTCTTCTCTCGTTCTTATCTGAATGTCATGTCACACACCTACCATCTGACTGAAGAAGCTTCCAGCAAAAGGGGCCTTTTCTTTTTGACCGATTGGGGCCTCACGTTTTGGATTACGCAGTGTTGGGTCTATTTCTTTGGTTGGCCCATTTCTCTTTAGAGAGAATACATACTTGCTTATAAAAGATAGTCATTCTTTCAAAATTAATAATAAAGTTACTCTAGAAGTCGATTGTATTGTCTCAACTCAAGAATAACATAGATAAATAAGAATGATATGTGAATCAAGTTGCTTTGTTTGTTCTTGTACAGTATGATATCAAGGCCGAGCGGTTACAATATATTTTATTCATAAAATAATCAAGAATATCTATTCAAAAATATTTAGCAACTAACCAGA
>NW_014542845.1:209553-211266 GCF_000741045.1 Vigna radiata var. radiata
AAAAGCGAGCGATCTGGTCAATCCAAGCGCCAGAAAGCGGGAAAGCCACGTCAGAAAAGGTTAGTGTCTCGGTCCCCAAAAAATCTACCGAAACATTTTGGCGCCCACCGTGGGGCCGAGCGGCAAACCCAAATGGTGATCACAAGGAGCATGAAGGAACAACAAAGCACCAAAAAGATTATCAGAAACCACAAGAAATAAAGACGAGCATTCAGTCTCGACATCACTATTCGGATCAACACCGGAAACTTTCATCAAAGTGAAAATTACACTACGTGAATCATCATCTCTACATGAGGCATCATCAACAAGATAAGTATTTTTGAAATATGAATGTTTCATAAAATATCTAATTGATAATAGATATTATAACAACTATTTTATATAGTTATTAAATCAAAGACAGTCCCTCAGAAAAGAATTTGAAGTTAAAGACCGAGCGGTAAATCCCCCTCGGCTGAGAGGTAAATCCCTCTCGTTGATGCTGAAGACCGAGAGGTAAACCCCTCTCGCCAAAAGTTAATGAAGAAGACCGAGAGGTAAATCCCTTTCGTCAAAAGTTTATGTTGAAGGCCGAAGAGGTAAATCCCTCTCGATTCCTATTGAAGGCCGAAGAGGTAAATCCCTCTCGGTTCCAATTGAAGGCCAAAGAGGTAAATCCCTCTCGGTTTTCACCGAGAGGTAAATCCCTCTCGTCAACTAGAAAGTTGAAAACAAAGACCGAGCGGTAAATCCCTCTCGGTCGAGAGGTAAATCCCTCTCGTTGAAGAAAAAACTGAGAGGTAAATCCCTCTCGGCAACTAGAAAGTTGAAAACAAAGACCGAGCGGTAAATCCCTCTTGGCCGAGAGGTAAATCCCTCTCGTTGAAGAAAAAATCGAGAGGTAAATCGCTCTCGTCAACTAGAAAGTTGAAAACAAAGATCGAGTGGTAAATCCCTCTCGGCCGAGAGGTAAATCCCTCTCGTTGAAGAAAAGAAAAAACCGAGCTATAAATCCCACTCGTCAACTAGAAAGTTGAAAACAAAGACCGAACGGTAAATCCCTCTCGATTGAGAGGTAAATCCCTCTCGTTGAAGAAAAAACCGAGAAGTAAATCCCTCTCGTCAACTAGAAAGTTGAAAACAAGACCGAGCGGTGAATCCCTTCGGCTAAGAGGTAAATCCCTCTCGTTGAAGAAAAAACCCAGAGGTAAATCCCTCTCGTCAACTAGAAAGTTGAAAACAAAGACCGAGCGGTAAATCCCTCTCGGCCGAGAGGTAAATCCCTCTCGTTGAAGAAAAAACCGAGTGGTAAATCCCTCTCGCCCGAGAGGTAAATCCCTCTCGTTGAAGAAAAAATCAAGAGGTAAATCCCTCTCGTCAACTAGAAAGTTGAAAACAAAGACCGAGCGGTAAATCCCTTTCGGCCGAGAGGTAAATCCCTCTCGTTGAAGGAAAAACCGGGAGGTAAATCTCTCTCGTCAACTAGAAAGTTGAAAACAAAAATCGAGCGTACTCAATACAACGACATGAAAAGCAAAGCTCCTCAATACAACGAGAAAAGCCTCCTTCAAACTCATAAGTCCTATAGTTAACCTCGACTAAAACCGAATGGTTAACTCGGACTTGGGGGGCATAATGTACAGTATGATATCAAGGCCGAGCGGTTACAATATATTTTATTCATAAAATAATCAAGAATATCTATTCAAAAATATTTAGCAACTAACCAGA
>NW_014542845.1:211691-303161 GCF_000741045.1 Vigna radiata var. radiata
AAAAGCGAGCGATCTGGTCAATCCAAGCGCCAGAAAGCGGGAAAGCCACGTCAGAAAAGGTTAGTGTCTCGGTCCCCAAAAAATCTACCGAAACAGTTCTTTTGTGAATTTTTGTTTTTTCCTTCGTTGGTAAGGTTTTTACTCTAACGACATTTGAGAGATTGATCAAATATCCTTTCAAAGTTTAAAAGTATCTTAAAAAAAGTCATATTTTACTTAAAATATATCTTATATTATTAAAAGGTTTAAAGAATAATTCTAATGTATTATTTCAAAGAATAAAGTACCATATATATACGTACAAGGATCCTATAATTCTTCTTCTATTAAAGAATGACAGATGAACAAATCTGCACAAATTATGATATCTAAATTGTAGCTAACACAATATTTGATTACCTAATATCTGTTAATAGAATATTTGGCATATCTTAACACCCACACTCAAGTTGGTGCATGGATATCACACATTCCCAACTTGAATAGAGACTCATTAAACAATCTTCTTGACACTCCTTTGGTGAGAACATCAGCCAACTGTAATTCTGATCTTACAAAAGGAAATGAAATTTTCTAGCTTCAAGTTTCTCTTTGATGAAATGTCTATCAATCTCCACATGCTTTGTTCTATCATGTTGCACAAGATTGTGAGCAATTGCTATAGCCGAAGTATTTTCACAGTACAAACTCATAGCTTCATTTTGTTTAAAGCACAACTCTGATACCATATTAAAAGGTTTAAAGAATAATTCTAATGTATTATTTCAAAGAATAGAGTACCATATATATACGTACAAGGATCCTATAATTCTTCATCTATTAAAGGAATGACAGATGCACAAGTCTACACAAATTATAATAATATCTAAATTATAACTAACAAAATATTTGATTGCCTAATATCCATTAATAGAATATTTGACACATCTTAACAATATTGAGATGGAAAGAGTTGGTGAAGAGGAGTGACCCCAAGGAAAAGTAAAGAGGCGTGATATTTATAAGGGGGAAAAAGAACAACATTTTGTTCTTAATTGAACTATTTAATATCATTTGCATCATCAATGTCTTGTATCATCAATGTCTTGTACAAGAAGGTGTAACAATTGAGAAACTCGTTATTCTAGATCTCTTTTGCTAGTTTTGAAATTCAATTTTTATTAATGACCAACGCAAAACCAAATATTATGATTACACATATCATATGAGTCAAATAAGCAACTCCTTTAAACTCCTCTCATTTCAAGCTCAAAGGACTTGCGGACTGCCCCCATTGATAACAATATATGGACATAACTTTACTATGGATAGAAATGCATCTTGAATATAAATCATCCATTTTGGTCACATAAGGCTTAGTCTAATAATGAATTCTCCTTATCAAATGTGATCACTAAGGAGGGTGTGTTTACTTTGGAGGAATGATGTAGGGGAGAGTAAGTGAATAAATTTGAGGAGATTTCAGATGAATTAATTGTTGTTTATTTGAGTGGATTTGGAGGTAAGTGAAAGAATTAGTGTAGGATTAGATCGATGTGACTGATAAAAAAATTTGTTTAATTAGAGCATTGACGAAGGAGAACTTGATGAAGGAAGAACATATGAACCTGTATGGTTAAGGTATAAAAGTGTGAATGTGTGTTTTATGGAATTACTCGACCCTATACCCGAAACATTTTGTATATTAAATAAACTTTTTCATGTATTGTTTTGTTATTTGCTTTAGTTACATCTTTATTATTTTAATAATAATACTCTTAGTTTTATTTTTTCTTGACAAATATCATTGTAAATAAATTAAAAAAAGTTAAAATACTAATTTAGTTCATATTTAATTAGATTTTGTCAATTCAGTCTTAATATTTTATTTTTTTTCTAATGAAGTCTAAATTTTGTCAAGTTTGTGCAATTTAATCATCTTTATTAATGTTGTTTAAATAATAAACAAACATTGAAAAGTGTATCACATGTGTTAGTTTGTGTTTTTTTTTTAATTGTTCTTGATTTTAAAAAAAAATGTCTACATATTAAGTCAACAACATGCTACATTACAGTGCTAACACCATGTGTTAGGGTTAGTGACACATGTTAGTGTCACTTGTTATTTAATTTGATTTTTATATTTGTTATTTTTATTTAATTTAGTTACAAGTTTTTAAAAGATGGAGCAATATTGTTTCTTTCTAAATTGAGACCAAATTAAGTGATATTTTGATTTCTCATATCTTATTAGTGTCAATTTTGTGTGTACCTGTGTGTGTTTTTTTAAAATCTAACACAAAATATCACTATATCGAAATCATTCACATTTTTATTAGACATTTCTAATTTTAGGTTAGAGTTGATTTAAAATTAGAATTAATATTTTAAAAGTGAGGACTCATACCATTGATTTAAAATTCAAAGAAGTTAAAAATCACACAAATTATTTAATACTTTAGGTAATTTTTAGATTAAAATCAATTAAACTATTTAATACTTTTATGTCATTTTTTATTAAAAATAAATTAAATAATATAACCTAAATATCAATATAACATTTACATAAAAAATAAATTTATCCTTAATTCATAGGAACAAATTTTCTCCACTTAAAAAAAAATTGAATTGAGTTAAACAAAAATAATAAATATAAAAATCAAACTTAACATAAAACACTAACATTGATATTAACACGTGTTACTAGTCTTGACACTTGACATTACTATTATCAATTACCGTTTGACACATTACTTTTTCTTAAAATAAAAAATAATTAAAAAACTTTAAAAAAATATTATGAACTAACACACTACATATACTATTCACTATTAATCATTAACAAAAATAATAAATCAAACAAAATTAACAAAAATTAAAAGTTTATTAATAATAAAAATATTAAGACTGAATTAATAAAAATAAATAAAAACAAGACTAAATTAAGATTTTAAAAAGATATTGAAAATTTCCAATTTTTGTTATGGTTTAATTACCTTTTTAGTCCCCAAGTTGGGAGCTGAATTTCTGTTTGATACCCGCTTTTAAAAGTGATTTAATTTGGTCCCCAGGTTACTGATTTTGCTTTTAATAAGTCCCTTCCGTTAAGTAGCTTGCAACAGTATTAACTTTTCTTCTCTCTCCTCTGTTATTCCTGACACTTCTTTCTCTCTCTCCTATTTCTCGTCTCTCTCTCACCATTACAACATCATTATAACTACCTCTCTCTCACCTTTTTCTCTCTCACCTTTTTCATCTCTTGACTATTTTACTTCTCTATCTCTCTCTTCTTCTTCTTTCATAATAATCTCATAGCCACTGCAAATCAAGATAGCTCATATCCAATGTTTAACAGTAACACAAACCATAAATCGGACAAGAGCCAGAGCCAGATATCCACAAACATACAATTTCCAATTTGCAAATAATACCACTAACCGTTATCTACTTAAGCAACTGTCCTTCTCTCCTACTCAAACTAGGAAAATTTTTCTCTAGATGTGCCCACAAATAATAAAGCATCACTGTTTTAGCCACTTCCAGCTATTTGCCTCCAACTTCTACGCTGAATCTAGAAAGCAAATAAACACGAATTTTCCCAGCTAACGAAGTAAAAAGGCAGAGATTTTTAATGCAAGAAACAAATGAAAAGGGTGTATAGTTAAGAATCACAAGTATGAAAAAACAAAGGCTTATAGCACAAGTAACACATATATTTAAGATGCCAAACCCACATGCACCATTGTCCACCTTCTACTCCAAACAACGAATAAGGCGGTATCCAAAAATAAAAATCTAGAAAGTAGCATCCCATTATAAAGAAACGCACTACACTGCCCATGAAGTCGATTCAATGTCTCTCCTGACTCGTTTTTCCAAATATCCCCACCAAGATACAACAATTTCATTATTTTATTCTTTATCTTCCAATTTTGTTTCGGCAGTTACATATTCATTATTTTTCCTTCCCTTCAACCTAATCTGTAACCCCTGTATAATAATAATTAATAACACTAATAATAATACTACTAATAATAACAATAAATAAATATATTAAACAGGAAGCACTCAACCAAATTTATGAATTTCTTAATCTAAAAATATCTAAAATTTCCTCTAACGACAGCACTTGGAGCAGAGGATTAAGAAAACAATGAGAAAGACAATGGAAGAGAGGGCAATGGCGACACTAAGAACGAACTTGTTAGGACCATGATGGTGCTCCTTCTTGTGTCAAATCCCCTCCCCATCACCATCATCGTAATCATCGTCAATGCTATCATCTGCGGACGAATCCTTAGAGGGCAAAGAAGGAGTTAGAAGCGAGGGAGAGGTTTGTGAGGGAAATTAGGTCTCCGAGGGAGGAAGGGATTTCGCCGCCGAGGGAGTTGGAGGAGAGGTTGAGAAGTTGGAGGGAGTCAAGCATGGTGATGGAGGGGCAGATCCGGTGAGGTTGGCGTTGGAGATGGTCAGGGTTTTGAGCTTGGTCATGTGGGCTAGGATGACGAAGGGGTCAGAGGCTTTGATTTGGCTGCCGGAGACAGTGAGGGAGGTGAGGTTATAGAGCTGGGAGAGCCAGAAGCCGTTGATGGAGGAGAAGGAGGTGAGGGAGGAGGCGAGTTCCGGGGGGAGACGAACGGGGGAGAGGGGGCAGTTGAGGAGGGAGAGGGAGCGAAGGGTGGAGAGGGACTTGAGGGCGGTGAAGGAGAGGGAGAGGTAGGAAGGGTTTGGAGGAGTCGCAGATGGTGGCATTGTGGAAGGAGGGTTGGGCGCAGGGGTCTCGTGAGATGGGTATGTTGAGGGATTCTAGGGCTATCACTTGCTTTGGGTCAAGGGTGGAGGTGGTGGATGTGGAAGGTGATGATGGAGATGATGTGGGGGATGGGGTTGAAGGGTGAGGGAGAGAGAGAAATGTGGCAATGGGGGTGGAGAGTAGGAGAAGGAGGAGAAGGACAATGAGGGAAGATGGAAGAGGTGGCGGCGGAGGTAGCGATGGTTTCGTGGTGGTGGTTTGTCAAGAACACATGAGATTACGAGAATGAAGTCTAGTATGGGAACTCTGAAGTGAGTGACAGAGCAGAAAACAAAGGTAGTTATAATTATGTTGTAACGGTGAGCGAGAAAAGAGAAATAGGTGAGAGAGAAAAAAATGTCAGAAACAGTAGAGGAGAGAGAAGAAAACTTAACGCCGTTGCAAGCTACTTAACGGAAGGGACCTATTAAAAGCAAAATCAATAACCTAGGAACCAAATTAAATCACTTTTAAAAGCGGGTATCAAACAGAAATTCAGCTCCCAACTTAGGGACTAAAAAGGTAATTAAACCTTCATGATTTTTCTCACAATATAATTACTTAACGAGTGGATAATATTTAACAAAGTACTCATTTGAAAAAATAAGTTCCAATGGTTATCAAAATATAAATAACATGTATTTCGTTAATTTAAATAAATTTATTAAATTTAAAAATATTGATTAAAATATATCTACAATCTATTAATTATTCGAAATCCTTTATTAAAATAAATATTTTTAATCAAAAATTAAAAATATTATTTATTTAATTAATTAATTTTTGATTTCTAATATTTTTCTTACATTTTCTTACAAAAATAGAAAAATCTAGTAACAATTTCCCGACTATTTCTAACGGGGGCCACGAGTTGAATTTTCCTACACAAGATTCTAACCTAACAAATAATATATATTAAATAAAAAATATTTTGCTTCTTGTGCTATTAGGTAAATAAGGGTTAAATACGTTTCTCGTCTCTTAAATATCACACAATTTTGAGTTTAGTTCTTATCCGAAACTTTGATTGCTTTTAGTCTTCATAGTTTTGAAATTACTACTATTAGTCCTTAAAATTGAACGACGTTAATTTTTTGTATGAGGTGGCTAACGGTGAACCAGGTGTCTGCCACATTTGGAGTTTCTCATCTCTTTCACATCCATCACTCTCCTTCACATGAGTCTCTAATTTCATCCATTTGGGGTTTCTTATGGTGCACATTCAGATGCAAGAGGACAACCCAACGACCGAAGATCTTTTCCCGTATCTATATAAATATCTAGATTCTCGCACCAACCCACCAAGTTGTCTACTTGCATATTCAGTTTTGTATCAGAGAAAAAGAAAAATCGTTAGCCATGTCTGGGAGAGGAAAGGGTGGCAAGGGGCTCGAAAAGGGAGGTGTCAAGCGGCATCGTAAGGTTATGAGAGATAACATTTAGGGAATCACTAAGCTCGCGATTCGCCGTCTCATCGTCTCTTCTACGAAGACCGTCACTGCCATGGATGTTGTCTACGCTCTCAAGAGGCAGGGTAGGACCCTCTACAGTTTCGGTGGTTAGAGAATTAGGATTTGTACAATGCCTCGAAAATTAGGGTTTCTTATAATTTCAATTTCATATTGCTTATTGTTTCCACAATTGTTCTTGTTTGACTTTGAGATGTAGTTGAGAGAATTATTAATCTTAGTAAGAATGAATTGTACGTTTTGAAGGGAAATTCGTTGTGTATTTGTGTTTTCTTGTTACCTAACCAAAGCTAAATTAAAAATTATAAGTATTGATATAGCCCTTCCTTGTTTTTGACTATTCTTGAACCCGCAGGTCGCCTAGACATGAATGCCTCTGCCTCTTTCTGTTCTCGCCCTCACAACAATAACACCAACAACATCAATTTAGTACTCACCGATCCCAAACCAGAGCGACAATGGTTTGTCGATGTTCTAAATTTCGTTCAGGTTCCGCTTATCAAAGATTCTTCACCGTCACAGCATTGCCAAATCTAGATTTTCTCTTCGGATTAGATAAGCAGCTGTCAGGGGAGAGAACAGTGGTAGGTGTGAAAGAAATGAGAAATTTCAGATGTGACACACACTTTACTCATCGTTAACCACCTCACATAAAAATTTAATTCTATTTAATTTTAAGGACTTATTATAATAGTTTTAAAAAAACTAAAAACAATCAAAATTTGAAATAAAAATTAAATCTAAAATGTGTGATAGACAAAAGCATATTTAATCTAGTAAATAAATAATAACTGGAACCGTTGCCAGGTCAGCAAAGAAAAAGTTCTAAAGTAATAAATCTGGAAAATACACGGGCTTGTATGAAATCTTCAATTTTGACTTTGTTCATTTATTTTTATACTCAAATGCGGAACTGCTGAGTTCTTTGTATATTTTAAAAACCGAGGTTTGAGCTTATCGTTCAGCAATAGTCTTCACAAGGTTGCTTCCCAAGCTTGCCAAGCACCCTTAGCCAGAGAGAGAGAGAGAGAGAGAAAGCGAGAAATCGTTAACAACGAATATTTGAAAGCGATGAAAGTTCTGATTAATCCCGAACCATTTCTCTCCCCACCAAACTCCATTTTCCCCAAGAAGCCTGCATGCATCACTCGCTTTCAGCTTCGCCCTTTCCCCAACCTCCATCGCCACCGCTGGATCAGCCGAAGGCTCTCTTCCACGCCGCCGCCGAGGGCCACGTTGGATTCTACCACCATCGAACAATTCGGGATTCCCGAGTTCGACGTTCGGAACCCGGCGCTGTCTTCCTCGTATCGCAGTTCGGCGCTGCCGAGGCCCAACCAGACGGTGCTGGAGGCCCAAGCTAGGGTTTGCACCGGCCCAACCCAGACTCGTCCCCTCGACGAGCAACAAGCCTTCAAGGTCTTCGACACAATCCTCAGATCAGGTTACTCTTTCTTTCATGTCACATTGATGTGTTATTGTTGGTGGTTTGGTTTTTACTTTTCTAAAGTGAGAGCAGAAACGGAGAACAATACATTATCAAAGTGATACTGTTTGATTAGAAAATGAAAAGTTAAGATTTAACAATTTGGCATTCTCATTTCATCACAATCTCAATTTTTTTATAACTTTCTCATCAATTATTTGGGCAAATAATCAGTTTAGTGTGTGTTTTTGAATCCACTGCGTTCTTCCCGTCGATCTTTCCGAGACAGTTTGTAACCTTGAAGTTACAATTTGTTAATTGTTTTAGTTATAAATTCAAAGAAGTCAAGTGACTGAAGTGAAAACATTAACAATTTTTATGAATTAGAGTGATAATAAGTAGTTAAGTTTAGGGACTGATGTGATCTTAGAGAATTATTTAAATTTCTTTAGTTCGAGGAACTAATATGATAGCGTTTTACATTTTTAACCCAATTATTATGGCCACACTCTGTCCTCCAAAGTATGTATATAGCTTACAGGACTCTAGTATTAGTCAAGTGCTATGTTGCTTGGATACCGGGACGATACCATTTCTGAATATTTAAAATTTCAAAGAATTAAAATACAGTATATAAGTTACATAAAATATCACTATATTTATATAATTCTTATATTTATTTAATTAATTTATTTTTCTTTATTAAATTATTTTATCTTAATTTAATTAATATTTGTTTTGATTTGGCATTGTTATCATATTACTAGTGGTATTTTAATCTCTTGCAAAATTTATTGAAAAAGCGTTTGTGTAGTCAAATTTAAATAAAACTGATATGATTCAGTTATGATAATAAATCTTTCCCTATAATAAGGGATCAACAAATGAAACATCGAGGTTCTGATAGTTAAGGTTCTGTGTGACACGCTTATCTGTATTTCGTATGTGTACAAGACATGTCACTGATTTTGGAGTATCAGTGCATCAGAGGTCAAGTGTAAGTAATCAATAATAATAATCAAATTTGAACCATTCCAAGATGGTTTTGTTAGAAAAAGTTAAGGTTGTAAGAATGAAGGCCTTCAATCATATCTAATAGATGATTTTTTTGAAATAATGCTTCTTTACAAGCTATATTAGAGTAATTGAAAGTAAACAAAAAAATTGTTCTAAGATTTGATTACTTTGTATTTAATCTTAGCTAGGGGAGAAATGAAAGATGAATATGAAGTTTCAAAAGCACAACTTGGGGCATTTTTTGCGGGGATGACAATCCGTGCAAATGCATTTCCTGAAGCAACACAATGGAGTGAAGGGGAAACCCGTGCAATGAAGACATTTTGGCCACTTCTGGTTAGAGTGCTTCCACCTGAGGTGATATTCATTGCAGATCCGGAAGGGTTGATGATGGGTGTGGGAAGTTCCATTGGGCCGCATTATGTTGGCAATGGCACCAGCGAGATGCGATTGGTTGGTGCTCTTAGGGAGGTGTTGGCTGGTGGCCATCTTGGATTTGAGGAAGTGCAAGGTGTGTTAAAGGATGTCCTTCCCTTCCAAGAGGGCCATGAAAAGCCCAAGGAAGCAAGTGAGGCTTTACTTTCTGCATTTTTAATTGGTCAACGAATGAACCGTGAAACTGACCGCGAATTAAAAGCATACTGCCTTGCATTTGATGATGAAATTGGTATGAATTTTAACCTAACCATTTCATTTTGTTCTTTTTCGTTGCCAAAAATATGAATCTTTTTGTTAATATTATTGTGAGTTGATTCTCAGGCCCAACTCCTGTTGCTGATGTCAGATCATTGACTCATTATGGTGAACCTTATGATGGTAACACACGCTTCTTCAGGAGTACGTTATTTGTTGCTGCTGTTAGATCTTGCTATGGAGAGTCTTGCTTGCTTCATGGTGTAGATTGGATGGCACCTAAGGTGTGTGAATTGTTTTCCAAGTGTCGGGTGTTTTGTTTGTTTAAGCAGAAATTAAGATGCTTACAGATCATGAAGTTTACTGAAATTCTATCTTTGGAGCTGACTAAGTGCATTATCATTGTATTTCTTGAATAAACTATTGTTTTTTTAGGGGGGTGTAACTGAGGAGCAGATGTTGAAGTTTATGGGGGCAAATATAAACTTATCCCCTGTCAAGGCCAAAAAACTTCTTGAGGTCTTTTTATTTTCCAGAAAATAATTTGTAAGACCATCATAGTGGTTTTCTCACTATCCTCTTCTAGCCACTATGAATAAAATTATTTGTGATCTATTGTCTTTCCAGGACGATGAAGTTGGGTTTGCTTATGTAAGTCAGCGTGAAGCTTGCCCGTCTCTGTAAGAGCATCTCACTAAACATTTTGAATTCTAAAATTTTTAAAGATTAACTTATGTATAGAATGTTGTGGAACATGAAGGATTGTGTCACATGAGAATCTTTAGACGTTTAACCTTAGCATGCAGTGAAAACGTTCCTTCATCAATTAAAGAGGATGAAAGACTTGTTGCCAAAATTTTCAAAATTTGAAATCGCTTGATAAACCTTTCTTGGGGGATGACCTTTTAGTTCAGCCAGACGAATGAGAACCTTCTCCCTTTTGTGAAACTTGAAGCAAGTCTCCTTGGTGTGTCCAAATTTCTTATAATGAGAGCATCAATGATCCTCCTTTCCTTTTTAGTTGATTTTCATGTTTCCAAGGTTTGAGGTCCTAGTTTTGGAAGCCTTTCTAGAAAACATGGCAACTCTTTCAGTGGAGGGCTCATTTATCATAACCTTTCAACGAGTCTCCTCATTGCAAACTATGTGATGACTTCAAAAAGATATGGAAGTCTTTCCTTCCCAATAATTTGTGCCTTAATAGGGTCATATTTAGGATTCAATCCTCATAGGAACTAAAATATCATGGTTTAAATTGAGCGAGAATGATAACATCTCAGCTATTTTCAAGCTTCAATTTTTGATGTCGCTCCAACTCAATCCACATATTTTCCAATATTCCATAGTATATTTTGCAACAAAGAGAGCATCCTGTTTGGCACTAAAGATCTTGCTTTCTAAATCATGTAAGGATGTCATGTCGCATGGAATAAGTATTTCCAAGGTCTTTACAAATTTCACAGACACTAGAGTAACGTACAATTTTTGTTGATTTTTTTAGTCATGGGTCCCCATAGCCCGATAAAAGTATGCAAGACATCATTGTCCCAAATTGGAAAATTAGGGTTATCTTGGGATATGACCTCCCTCTAATATGGTTGAAATTACCCTAACCCTTCAGTGTGCATCTAATAAATTGAGCCCAGTGGAAATAATTATGATCATTGAGACGACTAACATTTGGAAAATGTGGAAGATAAAAATTACTTGGATGGGTTGCTAGGGTGGCTTTGAAAAAGCAAGCAACGACACAAATGGTGATCAAAAGTTCTGTCAGACATAAAAAGTTAGTGAGACTTGAAACCCACGTGTAGAGAAGGTAAATGTGCATGTGAGTGCATGGGTGCTTCAATGATAGTTGACTCCAGGAGGTGTCAAAACAGAGGATGGCAAATCTCATGGTGTGAATGATGGTCAGGTTGGTGGTGATAGTGACAGAGGTTGTGAAACACAAACTAGGTGCACTTTAGGCATCTTAGATAAACAAAGGAAATTGGTGCATGATAGGTTCAAGGGAAATGTTTATATTAGGAGAAATAAAAGAGATAGACATTTATAACTGTCTGAGGTAGGTTTTGTTGTCTCAGACTTTTATAAAGTCTCAGTAGGCAGTTGTTTTTAGCAGTTTTTTAGGAAGTTTTGTAAAGGGAAGGCTAGGGTTTGGTCCTCTCGAAAGACCAGGGATAGTGTAACAATTTAGATTAGTGTGCTTGTTTCATTGTTAATAAAGTTGTCTAGTTCTGGGTGAACATCCAAGAACCTGTCTTGGAAGTCTTTACAGTTTTAAATAAATCTAGGTACCTATCAGTGCAGCTTAAGCAATCCTAGAAGGAAGTCGCAGCTAAGACCACAACGAAAGCATAGCCCCCAAGATCGGGAGCTTTGTTGCCAAATTGAAAAGACTCAATTGTATGAGGGAGACTTTATCTTTAAAGTACATTAGTATCCATATATAGAGAGCTCTATCTATAAAGTAATGATTATACAGAGTTTTATAGTATCTTACTACAACACACTTGTAATTATTATTACTGTTGAATATAATGAAAAATTATATTTGGGATTAATCTCCCTTGTGTTAAATACACACATAGGGTTCTCTATTTATAATAGAAGAAATATGGGTTAAGCCCAAAATACAAATAAGAAATAATAACAAACTAACTAAAGATAAATATAAAATAAAGATAATATATCTAAAACTCCCCCTCAAGCTGGTACACACATATGTACCAAGCTTGTTACTAATATAATCCATCAAGACTTAGTGAAAATATCTACTTTTGCACTCGAATGACACCAAATTGCTAATGATTTGCAAGACGACATGGAAGACGAAATACCAATCCAAAAGACTCCCCTTGAGCAACAAATTTGGGAGGTTGCTCCATGTAAATCTCTTCTTGCAAATCGCCCTTGAGGAATGCCACCAGTGGATAAAGAGGTAATTGTTGGAGAGCCACCACAGCTATAAATAAACTAACAAAACCATCTTTTCCATGGGAAAAAAGCATATATGGACGGGTTAAATACAATGGTGACAAGAAAATGAGGTCAGAAGAGACACCAGTGGAAGAAGCCATGGATGAATAAGAGAGAGAAACCATAAAAAAATCCAAAATTCTTCAATCAAGACACCTGAAAAAGGAAAAGAGCAACCTCGATGCTCTGAATAACTACCAATCATGCCACAATGCACGACGAAAAAGGGAGCAAATCCATAACTTTAAAAGGAGCTCCAATGAAGGCTTCGTTAATGGCATGGTAGTTGCCTCAGAGGAGACGGGACGTGCAACAACACACGATGAACTTGAAAGCGAAACTCCGGTAATGACAGCGGTAGACAATAGCGGTAGACGATGGCACCGCCAGCAGCGGTAGATGGCGCCGCCGCCGGCAGCAACAAATGTAGTGGTAGAGGCACTAGAAACTTTTTTTTCAAAAAAACCTTAGGCTCTGATAGCATGTTGAATATAATGAAAAACTATATTTGGGATTAATCTCTCTTGTGTTAAATACACATGTAGGGTTCTCTATTTATAATAGAATAAATATGGGTTAAGCCCAAAATACAAATAAGAAATAATAACAAACTAACTAGAGATAAAAGATAAATATAAAATAAAGATAATATATCTAACAATTATAATATCCTCTTATTACAGCACACTTTTAATTATTACAATATCCTCTTATAACTCAATATTTTCTACTCATTCAACAATACTAAAATTGTAGATTCAACCAACTACTTAGCTAGTCCCTATTTAATAGCTTAGAATCATTGAAAACAATTCCTCAATAGTTCTGGAATAATGCAAATTTCTCTTTTAGCTAATTTTGCTTTCTCGTCTCAGTGAAACTAGTCTGATTGAAACTAAACCAAATAGGGACATATTACCTGGTTTTCAAATTGTAGGGACTATTTTTCATTTTATGAAAACTAGGGCCGCTTTGTAAAACAGTATTTTATGATGGAGACTTTATTGAATTTGGTAAAACTAAATGGACTAGTCCAATATTTGGAACAGGGAAAAATGTTGATAAAGATAGGTGCAAAAGTGAGGGTAAAAATGTGTTCGGATGTAGATAAAAGAGAAGCAAAAGAATTATTTTCCGTTATTTTTACCTAATTGGTATGTTCTATTCCACTACTATCCCTATTGGTGCATTTGTTATTATGTTGCATCCTCTCTTAAAAACTATCTTTGAAGGGGGAAGACCGATTCAAGTACTCCACCAACCTCTCACATTACTCTTGAGTTCCCATAATATCCCAAGTTTCTAATGAGTTTTAGGAAAATAATACAAGAATAGCGGTGAGATTGAATGGGGTCAAATAATATAGGTGGATATTGTTAAAAATGGTATAAATCATACTAACAGAGACTAATGCTGCTAGCAATACAGGTTGAAACTATAATGTCTGCTGACAATATAGGCGAGTTGTGTTGAAGAACCAAGTTTATAATAATACTGTTTGGAATGGAGATTAAACTTGTTTCCCCTCCCCAATCCCCTCTTTTTTCCTGCAGCTACTCTTTGATTGGAATTAGGGAGCACATAAAGAAACGCCCTCCACTTGCATCAACTGAAAAGATTCAGCAATATGTAAAGGTGGGACACAGACTTGTTTTTCTTTTGTTAATTTTATTGATCGCTCTTAGATTATAACTTGATTCTGTATTAACAAATTTTAAATTCACACTCAATTGTCCATTTTTAATTTTAGTCTTTAGTTGTATCATAAGCCATTATTTGTTAAAAAGGGTTATTTGTAAATTTTGTAAGGGATTTTACTATCATATTATATTTCCTTGATAACATAGGAAATTTAGTTTTGCACTCCGTATACCATATTAACAAGTTATTATATTTTTGTGCATGAAGTTACTAAATACTCAATAAAATAACTTACTGTCAATTTAGTACAAATTTGAATTTTTTAGAAGAAAAAATTTGTGTTGAAGTATTACATGAGTAATGAAGTTTTCAACCTAACGAGTGCTAACAACTTAAGAACTTAACTCTTTTTTCGGTTCTTTGATTCTGAAAATACCAAAAGGAGTTCTTTGTAAAATCCTGAAAAATAAAAGATTTTGGTTGCTCAAACGAAATAAATACACAACTCAGTCTCACATGGAAAAAAATTGTTGTTTATTCACTTTTAGCTAAAGCCCATGAGCATTGGAATCATGACTTGCAAATATCTCAAAAATAAAAGGAGGTAAGAATAGAGCTTAGAAGGAGAACGAAGAAAGATGTTTGGAGAAATTATTAAAAGGGGTCTACTTGTGAATTATATGACAGAGAATTTGGTTTTTAAATTCAATGTTGTTGTATAATTCATATATCCGACACACCTAGTGGGACAAGGTTATTGTTATCGTTGTTGTAGTATATGTAATTCTGTATTTTGAATGTAAGTCTGAACTGAACAGAAGAGACATGAATTGGATGGAATTTTTCTTTTTCTTTCTCTTATAAACCTTAGGTAGACCAATTAAATTGACCCAAGTTGGGGGTACCAAGCATGATTTCCTTTTTTATCATAGAAGCACCATTTTCCTATTTAGTTAAAAGCGTACATTTTTCAACAGGCAAGTGGTAAGGAAGCTATTGTAGCTGGGTTTTATCATGAAGGTTATGAAGAGTCATTGTTAATGCTCATGAAGAGAAGAGGAGTACATTCAGGTTTGGTAGTGAAGGTTGGATTCCACTTTTGACGCTTCTCAGTATGTGAGCCTTTTCTTATCATTCTTTTCGAACATAAAAATATTGATATGCTTGTATTATGAACATTTGTTTTCTTCTCATTAAATTGGTTAAATAGTCCTAATATAATATATTAATATCGGGAGTTGCTAAGAACTTAGCAAAAGAAGCCATGTTGATTATGGTCATTTTGTAGGGAGAGGAAGGGGGCCTCTCATTGACTACAAGATTGCGATCTGCTAAAACAACTAGGGGACCTCCTGTGAACTACTGTTCAGGGTTCCGTGCACTTGATGTCTCGTCCACATCTGAACTTGGTGGTATGTATTGGTTCGTTGTTTACGTCTCTATATTATTTGTGTGATTAAATGATTACTTCGTCATAGTGTCTATGTTTATAAATGTTATTGTTTTTAGTTTTTTTTTTTCAAAGTAAATTGACAACCCGTTCCCTGTGCCAGTTTCTGATCGACGAACTTGATAATTATGTACTATATCATATCTTAGATTGAAACTCATAAAAGTATTTTTATTCTTTATATGGCAGGAGTGACACGTCAAGGTTTTAGTCTCGAAGTAAATGCCAAGGAGTACGGTTTCCAACCCACAGACACACCAAGAACTGATAGATCTGTAAAGTTTTTTAGCTTTTTGTATTTTCTTCCTTTGATCTTACTCTATCCTATATTTGAAGCTTACCAGAAATATCTTTGCAATTAACTATTCCAATGTGTTTAAAATATTCTGTCGCTATTGTAAACGTTGCCTTTTTTCATTAAACTATGTATGTAAACCTCAAGAAATTTTAATTCTTATAGCATGAGAATCTCCCAAGTATTTAAAAGCTGAACCTAAATAACTCCAAAATAAAATTTCAAATCACTGTTTTAAATATCTACCATCAACTACCAAATGAACAAGTCCTAAGTTATACTTATTTCTAACAATCTAATTGATTTAATTATATCTTCTAAAATAAAATCTTTGTTCCATTCATCTAATGAAATTTGTCTGAAAATTTAGAAGCCATTTGATCTTCCCTTTTATCAATATAGTGAAAATTAGTCTTATTTCTAATAAAGCTAGATCTCCAACACACTTTTCTGAGACAGAAGACAAGACATCTCCAATCTATGGTAAAATCAAACTTACCGAAACTCTGATAAAAATTACAATACGTAACTGTTTCAATTTATGGTTCATCAGAGAGGTCTGTGATTTCGTGCAAGTCATTCTAGAATTAGTTATCTAAGTGTTCTGGTGTCTTTTGTAGTGAAGACTCAATCTATTTACCTAACTTTCAAACTCAATGTTTGAATAGTATATTTCGTAAATTATCTTACTCCTTGCATGCGTGTGCTATTTTATCAATGAACTTGGAGGAACATGTAAATTATAATACTTTGATCTGACCATTTCATGAATTTGCCTGGAATTTTATTCTTTGTTGATGTGCTGGAATGTTTTGTAATGCCATTGCAGGTAGGAAGTCGTTTGTTTTATATTGTGATTGAGATTTTAACTGAAATAATTATCTTTTGTCCGTTTTGTAACTTCAGGTTTCAAAGAACATTGAATTTGGTTTATCTGCTCTCTTGGGAGAAAAAGGACCAGCATATGATCGAATTGTCTTGAATGCTGGAGTTGTGGATCACTTGCTTGGAGTTGATGGTGCAGAAGATATATCTGCTGCACTGGATAGAGCTAGAGAGGCCATCGACAGTGGTAATGCTCTAAAACGACTTCTAAACTATATCAAGGTCTCCCACAAGATGGGTTGAATTTTTTAAGCATCGCAAAATACCTTACCTTTACAACGTGTTGATGAGAGATTAAAATACCTTAAACGGGTCCCCATCTTGATCCAAGTAATGAAAATGAAAGAAAGAAAAAATTGGAGAGACATCAGTTTTTTTTTACAGTTTTGAGGATTTGATTCGTATAACAATCTCCAACATGCTTAGAAAGACAGATAGCTTCGTTATACTAATAGACAAATGCTAAACCGTGTGCTTAGGACACTAGTTAAAAAATTAACAGGGATTTTTTTAATTGGAATACATAGAAGTGTTTTCCTTTTTTATGAGAAAATATTCTTTGATACACATATACACTCATTTTACAAATTATTTTTCACTCTCTTGTTATAAAAAATTATGTCAAATGAGTGTAGGTGTGTTAATCTATCATTACTTTTTTTTTTTATGAATTTTAATGCACTTGCGTTTGATTTTCAATGATATATCTTTTTTTTCTTTTAATATCTTAACCAATATCGCCAAGACATTGTTTAGCAAGATCCTCGTCAGGAGACGAAATTGTGTATTGTTTTGTTGGAAATTAAACATGGTAACTTCGTCCAAATTTATAATTAGAGAACTTGACACATTAATTGCCCACGTGTTCTAGATTATTATTAGCTCGATTATGGTGTTTGCGTCTCGACTTTTTATGGTATACTTTAGACTCACTCGAAGAAATATAGGATTTTAGTTGGTTTTCTATTTGGAAAGTGACTACTTTCATAAATCCAATTATGATTTTTATCTGTATTAATGAAATACATATAAAACTTGAATGAATAACATTATACTTGTTCTTTTGAGATTTGACTCTTCCATGATATCTTCTGTCTAGATTATTCTTTCTTCACCTAACAAATAGTTTTAGATGAGTTAATGAATACGTAATGAATGTAACATGAAAATATTGTATTACAATTTGTTATTTATTAATTTTGTTAGAATTTGTTAATGATTAAAGTAATCATGAATTTGATATTTAGTTATTATTACGTGTATTTATTAAAGAAAAATCAATGGTAATATGTAATTTAAAATATTTGGTTGATCCTTAGAAGATAATTGTATATTAACATTAGTTTTTTTTCTTTAATTAATACATTATAATTATTAAATATTAAATACGAATTTAATTATATAAATTATTAATGAAGTTTAAATAAAATTAACAAAATTAATGATATTTTATTAAAAGTAACTTTTTTTAATGTATTAAAACTAAACTATATCAATATTTGTTGCACTAAAATAATTATTTATTTTATGTATTAGTAGTATTTTCATGGATTTGGGTTAATTTAGTGAGTAATTATATAATTATATTCATAATATTAAGATTATCAAACTCGAAAGTTAATTTGTTAATTCGGATGAGTTTGTGTTTTTAGTCTTGATTTTCGAGTTAGTTTGGAAACAAACTCTGAATTGGGTGGAATTGGTTAGAATTATGATTTCGTAGCAATTTTGCAAGTTTGAAATAGGGAGAAAGGAAGAAAGAGAAGTCATTTTGAGTTTAGAGTGGCATCGCGTTTCGTTATGGTGATCGCACTTTGTTGGTTCACCTTCGTGTTCGCGTTCACCTAGTTTTTGGTCATTGTTTACTTAGGTTGTGGTTGCACTACATTTGTCTGGTTCGTGCTCACAAGTCGTGCTTGTTGCTGCTTCTAATCTCTACTCCTTCGAGCTTTACGTGTGGAGTGAAGCTTTTTATTTTAAATTTACAAAATAACTCGTAAATGGTGTGTTTTACTAAAGAAATTAAATCGTTAGGTTAGAGTTTATTAAAATGAAATTCATTCAACTGTTTGTGCGTTTCTATCTTCAGTGTATATGTTTTATTATTTTAGCATGTAAATATTTAATACTAAAATAAAGTTGGGTTCTCTTTTTTAACTTATTATTTTGGATCATTGGGTCTTTCTTTATTATGCTAAACTTTTGGGTCAATATTAAGTTCATCAATTTGTTTTTTATGTGAACTATGATTCAATTATGGTGAAAGAATAATAATATTAAAGAAAAGTATTTAAATATATATAATATGATAAAATAAAAATTATAATAATATTATAAAAATAAAACAATATTTATAATATTGTAAATATTAAATTATTATATTATTTATTAATATTTTAAAATATTTTTATATTACCAGTTTACAATTTGAATTTGTGATCAAAATTTACGAAGCTCTCATGAATTTATTTAAAGTTTGGAGTTTAACAACCTTGCATGATATTGTTTACCTATGTGTTGGATGGTATACACCCGTTTATGGAGAGTCTTGTAAATAAAAGAGTCTACCAAAGGAAGAAGAGAAACCAATTCCTTACAAAACAAAACCCTAATTAAGAATTCCATAATTGACACCTTTTATGCCATTTTTTTCTCAAATGAAAGTAAAATAATAAATTTATGATACAAAATAAATTAAAATATATTGTAAATTTATAATATTTATTTATTTATTTTCAATAAAAATTCATTTTGTTTCCTCGTATTTTTTTATCTTTTTTTTTTTAGTGGCACACTTTGTCCAAAAAAAATTGGCACATATGTAAAACATTACAAGGTTCTCCACTTATATTGCTTTAGTATAATTTTTTTTTCAGAAACTTAATTCTGGATATGTGTATATTTTACTCTCTTGTTGGAAAGCTTCAAAGGAAGAGTCAGATTTTAGTAAGGATTTCTATTTTTTATTTTATTTTTAAATCAAAATAAATAAAAGTTATACTAAAATTAATTAAAAACCAATATGTTTCAAATATTTTTAATATTTTTAAAATTCAAATATTTATTATTAAGATTTTGTTATATATATATATATATATATATATATATATATATATATATATATTAAATATAATAAATTTATAAAATTATTTGATATTAAAAATTAGAAATTAAAACATTTCTTTAAATTAATAGTTTGAGCGAATTTAAAATTAAATGAAGTTATCAATTTGATTATATAAAATCTGAAATAATATATACATATCTGAAAAATTAATTTTACTATCATTTGTTGCAATAATTAATTGATATAAAGATTACATTATTTTTAAATTTAATAAGTTAATTTACATTAATGATATTAGTGTTACGAGATATATATATATATATATATATATATATATATATATATATATATATATATATATATATATATATATAAAATTGTAAAAAATATTAACTTTTTTAAATATTTTTCTTGATATAAATGATTTATTAAATTATCCAAATGCATTGAATTATATTCATAATGAAAATTGACAACGGATTTTTATATTTTTAGATTGGGTTAAATATGTTTTTCGTCCCCCAACTATTGGCCGTTTTTGTGTTTAGTCCATCTTTCAAAGTATAGTACAATTTAGTCCTTCAACTTTAGAAAACTCTGGTATTAGTCCTTTTTATCAAATTTTTTTAACTTTATTTGCTGTTTCAAACGCGTTTCTCAGTTAACATTGAAGCAAAAATGTGTCAAAATGTGTAAACAATCCAAATGCTATAATGTAACATGCTTGAAACAGCAAATAAAGTTTAAAAAATATGGTAAAAAAAACTAAAGCCATAGTTTTCTAAAGTTGAAGGAATAAATTGTACTATACTTTGAAAAAGGGACTAAACACAAAAACGACCAATAGTTGGGGGACGAAATACATATTTAACCCTTTTAGATTTGGTATAATAGCATTTCTACAAGTTATTTTATTATAATTAAAATAATAAAGTAATAAATATAAATATTGAATTAAAATTCTATTTTTTTTAAATTATAATTGTACATCAATTAAATTATTTTGTTATCATTTTTATAAAAATGAGTATTAATTTTGTAAGAGCTGAGCTGTTTGGAGCTGACAGGTAGAAGATTGGACCGAATGGTTTATATTAAAATAATAGTACTATATAAATGAAATTTTCAAAAGTTTTGTCCTATTCTCTGAATTCGGCTATCTCTCCAAAACTTCTTCTCTCTTCTTTTCTCCACTTTCTCTCTAGAATTCTTCCATCTCACTTCATCTTTTCAACAATCAGGACGTGCCTAAGCAATCCTAGTGTCAAGAGCTACCTTTTCTACCGATCAATTTCTCGTTTAGAGCTGGTAAGTCTCGTCTTTTTGGGTTCTTGTCAAGTTCTGAAACTTTTTGACACATGCAAGCCACGTTTCAGCTTGCATGGTTCATCAGTCTTCTTCCTTCATTTCTGACTTCATTTTGGTCTTTTGGTTGGTCCATTCTTACAAATCGGTGAGCTATAGGTGTTTCTAGGATTTTCTGGTATGTGAGCAAATTTCTGAAGTTGTTGAGCGTTCGGTTCAATCAAGTGATAAGGGAAGCTGGTTAATTTAATTACTTGGTTTATAATGTATGAAAATGTTGTTTGATGATTTTGCATGTGTGTGAAATTGAATGATTATGTGTTCGGTATTGTTAGTTTGGACTGTTAAGTGTTGTGTTCGTGTTGATTGTGTTATGCAAAATTTTGGTTCAGTGACCGAGTGAATCGTGAGGAAATGTGGCAGTGAAAATGGGAAATTTGTGTCCAGTGTGAGTTTGGCATGTAGGGAGAATCTGGGTAAGTTGTTTGAGACTTGATAAAACTGTTAAGTCACTCAAAACCTACCAAAAGTAGGAAATCTGATTTTCGGTCCTTGAGTTCATGATTCTAGAGAATTGATTCTCAAATATGAGATGAAACTCTCTCAAAGATGTTAGGAAGGTTTAGATGCTCTTAGTTAAGTGTATAAATACGTATGATACAAGTTTTGAGGATTAGAAGTGTGGAAGAATGCAGGGAAATGGTAAAGATTAATGTTGATCATAATTCTGTAGTTATTCTGCAGAATTATGCAGGTCGCTAAGGGTCATTCGTTGACCGTTTGGCCTTCCTCTTGTGTTCGGTCTTAACTAAGTTATGCTTTTTTGGAACTTCGGTTAATGATCGATCAGTCTGGTTCTAGTATTCAATTGAATATAGCATTCAGTCTAGTCATAGCATTCGAGCTTAACCTAGTATTTGGCATAGATAAATTATCTGGTATAGTCTAAGGTCTCGGTCTACACTGGTACTCGGTTTGTATTGTGTTTGGTCTTAATTGTGTTCGGTCTCTCATAGGCCTTACTTGTTAATGATCGTTCGGTCACGTTTTAGTGATCGGTTGTAATAGAGTGTTCTGTCTAAGTTCAGAGCGTTCAATCTTTGGTGGGTGGTTGGTCTTGGTAATGCTCGGTCTTGTACTATCACTTGACCTCGTACTAGTACTCGGCTTCCTACTAGGATTCAGTCTATTTTAGTATTTGAACATGTCATAGTGTTCAATCTCTTTTATAGTGGTCGATCCTTAATAGTGTTCGGTCACTTCTTCATCTTTACCTATCATGGGTTGTTCGTTGCTGCTTTCTGGGTAGTGTGAAACCGTTCGGTCTCCAACGATCACAGGGTGTTCAGTCTTGCACGTGGTTTCCATTGTTGTTTGTAACTTGCTTAATTCAGTGGTATGAACATGCTATGTATGAATAATGGGTATATGTTGTTAAGAAGTGGACTTTAAGCTTAATTCAACCCCATAAAACTGGCTTGTAAGGTGAGGTTTGCACCTCACTTATATATTATTGAATTGGCTTTATCTTTAGTCAATGTGAGACTTCCAACACACACCCCTCACGCCGAGGTATAAACATCTCGAGCGTGAGACTAGACATTAATGAGTGGTCCGATAGTGGCCCGATAGCAGGTGGAACAATATGCCCAACAAACAACAAATATTGTTAGGATAGGCTACTTTAACGATGGCTTTGTACCATGTTAGAAGTGGACTTTAAGCCTAACTCAACCCCATAAAACCGGCTTATAAAGTGAGGTTTGCATCCACTTATATACTTATATAATCATAGATGGGGCAACAATGAAGAGCTTTTAGAGTGACAAAAAGAATAAAATAGAATAGTGTAGGTTTCGTGGGCTTGTATTTTGCCTCTTTTACTTTCGTTTCATTTCTAGTGAGGAAACATTTATAAACTCTTCATTTTCCTTTAGTACAAGCAATGTGGGACTTCACATAGCTTGAACTTAAAAGAAAAGAAGAGTAATTCGTTTTCCATAGCTTTTAGTACAAGATAGCATATCTAGTTTTCATGTTTTGAACTATAGGAGAACTAGTTACCTTATAAACCCTTTGGTGTGGAGAGAATTGAGCAATGTGGGACCTGCAGCAGCTGTTGGATGGACTCCACACTCAAAAGTCCCACATCTCCTAGATCTTGCATCCTAGCTCACTCCAAAGGTTATATAAGAAGGCTTAGGGGTCTCCTTTTTGTACCTTACTTTGAATCAATTGAAATTTGAGTTGATTTACACTTTTGCAATCTTCTTTTGAGATAGTATTCTGTCTCCAAGTCCCTCTCTTGGGCAGACCTTATCTAGCTCAAACAAGTGGCAGTCCTCCTTTGATGCTTATCTTGGAGCTTCCTTCAAGTGGCGCATCCTCAAGTCATAAGTTTCCTCTTTCTCAATCTTTTCCATTTTTAATTTCTCTTCATTTCTTGTATGACATTTTAGAATATTCTCTCTAGGTGTGCACTTCCCCATCATATACTAAGAATTGGCCTTATCTCTAGTCGATGTGGGACTTCCAACACACCCCCTCCAAGCCAAGGTATATACATCTTGAGCGTGATAGTAGAAATTAATGGGGTCGTCCGATAGCGGCCTAACAATGGGTAGAAATAGAAATGCCCACTTAAAACTCGTTAGGATAGGCTCCAACCATGACTCTGATACCATATTAGAAAGTTGGTTTTTAAGCTTAACTCAACCCCACAAAACCGGCTTGTAAGGTGAGGTTTGCACCTCACTTATATATTATTAAATTGGCCTTATCTCTAGTCGATGTGAGACTTCCAACATATGTTTTCGGAAAGTATTATGTTCCAATTGGTATGAAAAATAATTCCAAGGAGGAATGTCTCAATGAATGATTATCAAGGTGGTGGAAAAAGTATGAATATGGACAACGAAATCCACGACGTTCATCTTGACATTCTAATGATTACCAATTCTCAAGTACATATGGGTAAGTCATGTCGTGAGAATAGTAGGAGGCCTTATCTTGGGGGGGGGGGGTCCTACGGTGAGTGATAACAGGCTGACCTCGTGCGACAGATGATGGGTTTCTAGTTATTACACCCACGAGTCCACGAACAACCAAAGCTACATATTCATACTTGTCCGAGCGGTCAAAGTAAAATGGTCGGTTAATAAGTGTTTATATGTTTTATACATGTGTATGAGTGCCTTACTTTTCTGATTGAATTGCATGTTCACATGATTATTAAATTACACTAGCTTACCCTTCTTTTATGATTTGCCATGTTTACATGTTCGATTTATCCTTTGCAATGATCATCCTGTGGGTGTGAGCAGAGGAAGAAGATGTCTCTATGGAGCAAGCTCTGAGAAGAGAAGATCCCCCGTTTAGTATAAGACCGTTTGGTCTTGTACATAATTTTGTATCAGATTAGAACTCGTATAATTTTAATTTTATAATTATTTTGTGATAATTGTACTACTAACACTTTATTATTAAGTGGATGACTGTTCTATCATATCATTTTCTTGCGATAATTCTACTATATAGTTTATATTATATTTTGGGATGTTACAATATTTTCTGTATGTAAAAGTTTATTCTTTTAAGAAAAGAATTCAGCATAACTAAAATTAATTATTTAAATGAATTACTTTAATATTTTATACATAGACATTTTACCTAATTTTAAACATTGAAGAAGAATTAAAGAAAAGAAATGTTAATTATTTTGTATAGAAATATTGATTTATATTTATTTTGTTGTTACTTTTATTCATTTATTTTATTTTTAAACTATTTTTTCTAAATATAAAAATATATTTTTATATTATTTTTTCTTTCTTACTTTTATCTTTTTATATTTAATTAATTATTATTTTAATAAATTATTAAAGAATCACTTATATTTAACGTATTATTTTTTATTTTAAATTTTAGTTTTTATGATTTAAAATTACTAAATCATTTAATCAATTATAATATAAGGAAAAACTATACAAGAAAAATTAATTTGTTGCGTGAAAATAGAAATATATATTATACCTTTATGATTTATTTCTAATTACTTGATAATTTAATAAAATTAAATTTAAAAATATATATTTTAAACTTAAAATAATATTATTTAAAAAATAATATATATTTATTAACAATATAAATTGTTTACGTTACCATATAAAAAAAATTATTTTTAAAGGATTATTTTACTTTTTTATCTATTTATATTTTTAAAATTGGTTTACCGTAAAAATGAAAATATATTTCAATTTTTTCATTTAATATATAATAAATTATTATTTTATTTCTTAAATAATATATTAGTTTCTGAAATTTAGAATCTTTATATCAATATCTAAAATATCAATTTTGTCTAAAGATAAAATTGTTTTGTTAATAAATTTAATCTACAATACGCAACTCTAATAATTAATTTATAAATTAGTTAATTTTTAAAATAAATAAATAATTATATTTTAAATTTGTGTCCTTATATACATTTTGCTCAAAATTAAACGTTTTTTTTCTCTAATATATTTATAATTAAAAAATAACTGATATTAAAAGCTTTAATTATTTTTTAATGTTACTTTTCTTTTAAAATTTTTTTTTCATAATTTTTAATTATTTGGTCATTTAATAAATTATTAAAGTATTATTTATAAAAAATATATACCTAAAAATAATATATATTTAGTGATAACATATATCTTTTGTGACATATAAAAAATTGTCATATAATAATTTTATTTTTTGAAAAATTGTGGAGTTTTTGGGATTACCAGGTTGGATGTAATGGAATAGGATTACTAGAATGTTGGGGATGGGATGGTCGGCCTGATGGGGATGTACGGGCTAATCGGGATTGAGAAGACGGGTTAGTCAGGATGGACGTGATAAATTAGGTTGACTATTGGGATGTACGAGATGGACGGGTTGACGGGAATGACCAATATGTACTGGATGGACTGGATGGTTTGACGGGATAGAATGGACAAGATGGACAAGCTGGCTAGGATGGACATGATGGACAAGGATGTCTGGACGACCATGATGTACCAGTGGACGTGTTGACGAAATGACCGAGATGGACGAGATGACTGGGATGATAGGGATGGAAAAGGTTTTTCGAGATTGAGGGGACAAATTGGTTGGGATGGACGAGATGTATGAGATGGATGGGTCGATGGGATGGTCGGGATAGATCTGAATGTTGAGCAAGCCTTGGTCGTCGGGATGAACGATATGGTCGGGATGAATCTGAATATTGTGCTAGCCTTAGTGGCTAGGATGGACGATATGATTGAGCTAGCCTTGATGGTCGGATGGATGTGAATGTTGGACTATCGTGATGACTAGGCTGATGTGGATGGACATGATGTAAGTGATGTAACAGATGGACCACATTGATTGATGATTGGGATGAATTGGATGGACAAACTAACGGGGTGGTCGGGCTAGCCGAGGTTGATGGATTGGTCAAACTGGCTTGATGGACGAACTAATGGTGATGGACGAGCTAACATAATGTCTAGGATGGACTGCATGACTTGATTGACTGGATGGCTAGGATCGAAAGGATGACCGATATGGCTAGACTAACCTTGATGGTTAGGATGGATGTGAATATCAGATTGTCGTGATGGTCAGACTAGCGAGATGACTATGATAGATCGACTAACCTATCTGACCGAGATAGATTGGATGGACTGATTGACAAAAATAGCCAAACTAATTTAATGATTATGTTGATGGGTTGATAAGATAACTTATCTGACATAATGATCAAATTGGCTAAGCTAGTCTGACTAGTCAAATTGAATAAGTTAATTAAACTGGCTAAAATAAATAAAATAACCAGACTATTCAAGAGAGATGAATTGATATTTTTATTACCTTTTACTTAATAGTAATAATAAAAGAGAAACTCATCATGTTAAGATAAAGTTTTCTTTTAAAAGATTAAACCGAGGTAAATTTAATTTTCTGGAAACCAAAATTCCCACATATGTTTGCATTTGAGAAGAAAAAATTCTGATTCTGATAAGTAATATGTGTTATCTTTGTAAGTTTTTTCCAGCTTTGTTTGTTGAGACATGGAATAAAAAAAAGAAAAATTATTATTTGATATGTATATTTTCTTCATACTTCCATTTTACAACTTCTTTTTTGATAATAACATATATCTAAATAATAGAAATCAGTATAAAAAGATTTTGAAATTATATGATAGGATCCTAAAAAATTGAGACTATGAAAATAAAATGGTGTGGTGGGGCCAACTAAGCCAAGTTGAAGGCTTTCAGAAGTGTACTTGAAGCCACTGTGATGTTGCCTTTGGTGGTTTCCCATTGTGTCAGAATTTAATGTCATTCTCCTTCCCATTCAACTACACCTACTTCACTGCCTTATTTTTCAAACTTCTAAAAAGAATTAGAGGTTCTAACTTTTTTTAAATAATTAAAAGGTATTTAATTTTAGATAAGGTTCACTGCTGTATGTCACTTATATTTTATATTATTTTTATTTAGATATCATTTCAATTACTTATTTCTAAATAATATTGAAAGGTAGTCAAACTATTTACTCCCTCATTCTCTATATTACAGTATTATTTAGTCTTTACTTTCAATTCAAGATCACATTATGACATTGTGTCCCACTTAATCATTTAGTTTGATCAAATTTAGGTAATTTGTTTTTTCTTATAAAATAATTGAATAATGCTGGACACATCTTATAGTGAGAACATACAACTATTATGATTGGGCGATTTGAGTGACAATTGCAGACAAGATTTGTTATGAAGGTGCATTTGGAAACCACTTAGTAGTATCATGGAAGAATGTTGTTTCATTATCTATTAAAAGATTAATCTAAATATCCTTTCACATGTTTGGATGAGTTTTATCTTTTTCAACATTCTTGATCTTCACATTTCCAACTTTGTCACTGAAATAGTAGAGTTCATTTATACAACTTTCACATGAACCTCAAATCCGAGTTTATTCAAAAAAAATGTCACTAATTTTTTTATGTTAGTGATTTTACAGATTAGATGTTAAAAGTATGTTTCAGACTAATGTAACATCTTTATCTCTTATAAAATATAAAAGTTTGTGCTGGTTGAAGACTTTTCGGATTTATGACCATCATCACTAGGTTGTGCGAATTCTACGAAATTCTAGTGTATTTAAGTGAATGTAACACATGACAACACATATGTTATTTTGAGTTCATTGATGATCACATGTTCATAAGAAGCTATTGAGTACCTATTGAGGAGGTAAAAGAACTATCTGCACAAACAAGAACACTAATAGGATATATATATATAAAGCAGAGTAGTTTTTCACTATAGGATAACAATGATTTCAAAATTGTTTTCCAAGAACTTTTTAACTATCATTATAAAACATTTTATAAATAAAACCTTGTTAAAATTATGTATATTATTTTTTTAATATTTCTTTTTAATCTAAAAATATATATTTTATAATAAAGTTTTATTTTCTTTAAATAGAATATCGTTACTTTAAATCCTAAAACAAACCAGTATAATTTTATTTGATAATCTTTGGATTGAGAAAATAAGTTGGAAAAAAAAATCTAATTTAGATGTTAAATTGTTGATAATTGTACGGTTAATGAACTAAATAAACTATACTTTGCTCTATTAAAGAATCATACCCATGTTTACATTTTTGAAGACCAAAATGACATCACTTTACAGCTGATTTTGAAGGGCACACTTTATCCCATACTTGTGTTTCCATTATTCTTGATGCTATTAACTAACATCTTGAATAAAAAAATTGGTAATTTTGTTTTCATTCGTGAAAGTAATAGGCTGACGAAATTGAATTGATTCCATGTTCACATTCTCAAAAGCTTGAATCTTGGTTTGTGGTCACCTCCTTTCCAAGAGGATATTTTAGTTTTTTTTTTCCCTTATGGTAATTCTTGTCAACTTTATTCTTATTTGGTTCTGATGGATTTACTAAGAAAATAAAGAAGACACTAATAAAAGATAAATCTAACACATATACAAGATTAATATATATAATTTCTAATCTAAAATTTTAAAATACTGAATTTATAATTCTTTATCTTATAGGATATTTAGCTTTCTCATATTCACGAACTTAAACTTCTATTTATATTTCTTAGGGGTGTTTTAACCACACTCTTTTCGTGGTTGTTAACTCTTTACATGAAAAGGAGTATCTTTTATTAAAGTGATTGTTTGAGTTAAATAATATTATCTAATTTTGTTTGTGATGAAGATAAGGGCTTAATTTATTTTATTGAAGAATTAGTAAGTAAGTAGGAAGTGAAAACTAGAGAAAAAGATGTGCATAAGCAGACGACAACAAGAGCAGCTTTAATTTATGGTATGAAAACGTGGGCCTGGAGGCAGAAGCTATGGAAGTATGTATGCATGATAAGTTAAATTTAGGGTTAAAAAAGGGTTTGTGGAAATAAAAATTTGATGAGGATAAGGGAGAAATGATGATGGAGATGCAGAAAATTGAAAGATAAAAAATGGGAAAAAAGAGTGATTGGTGGTGACATGATTCCCTTAAAAAAGTTTGGCAAAAGAGAAAGCTGCTTTGTATTGCTTATGGCTTTTGGCATAGAGGGAATAACTTCCCATTCTTCTTCATCCACAACAACACAATGCCCTCAAACAATTCCCGCCTTATTTCAACCTACCTTATTCTATTTTCTATTAGCTAATTACCAAAACCAAGCTATAGTAATAAGTAATAATATTTATAGAGCATGGAAAAAAAATATTCATAGGAACAAGTTTATCTACTAATACCACTTTTTATAACATTTTTATACATCATATCACTCATTTAGTTTCATATCTTAACATCTTATAATGTTAGAAAATATTTTTTTAATATCACTACTTTTAATTTTGATTCTTTTTATTCAAAATAATTCTTTTTCTATATTCTTTACTATAAAAGTTAAGTGTATCTTCATCTTGTATTTAAAGTATTTCTTTTTTTCTGAAGAATCTTTGTATTTTTAAATTACTTTGAGTTTCCACATAAACTATTCGTATTGAACTATACATATGTCGACATGCGTGGTTTAATTTTTTCAGAAAATAAAAGTGAACTAATAAAAATATATACATAAAGTGATAATCAAATTGATTTTTGAAATAAATAAAAACAAAAAATAAATAATCCTTAAAAAATATAAATTATCAATCAATTAGTTTTTAAAACTACAAACAAAGTGATCCTTAATTGTAATTGCACTCAAGCCTTTTTAATTAACAGATATTTGGAGCTGTAAATAAACTTTTATAATTGAGAACAAATCTATTTTACTATTAAAATTTCAATGAGTAAAATGATTGACATACTTTATATTCCAAGAACTATTTAATTTACTTAAGGGACTATCAATTAGAATTTGAATTATTGAATTAAGTAATAATGTACAACTTTAAGAAGTATTTCGCTATTTTATATTAGTTCCAATGATGGATAACAAATTATTTCAATCATGAAGGGATGACCACCATATTCAACATAACTTTTTTCTTAACTTAAACAAAGTCCTATGTTTTTTTTGAAATTAATTAAGAGTAAGATTGAGTTGTGTAAAAATAAAATGAAAATAAAAAGTAAAGAAAAAGAAAAGGAGGAGAGAGGGGAAGATGATAATTTTATATTTAGATAAACATTAAGCATTTATTTAGACATCCTGTCTTATGTTGAGGCATTTTCACGGGCATCTTCACCCTCAGCAGCAGCACCATTCTCTCACACTCTTCTAATTGGTGTTCTTTATTTAATGGTGACCGCTTATGTCACGAGTTTCTTCTTCCCTTGCTTCTCTCTTCACCAATTGCTTTCTAACCTCTCTTCTAACACATCAACATTCATCATCCTCACACCTTATATTCCAAACATTTAATACTGTATCTTACTCTTTCTCTCATTTTCATTTTCATTCTCATTCTCATTCTCATTCATTCTCACACACCTCAACCCTCTTCTTCTCTTTTCCACTTTCATCACTCATCAACATAAACTCTTATGCTTTTTCATCCACATGGGCTTCTCCGAGAAGGCACAAATAGAGGGAGGCTTTGATTCAGATACCCACAGAAAATGGCTCATCGCTGGAATCGCTTTACGACCGCCATTGAAGCCTATTTACACTGTCCCTCTCGAGAAGGAAGAGAAGGAAGAGGATCACACAGAGGAGTATTCCACCACACCAACAGCCGTCGAATCCAAGATCCCTACACCCTTCACGTGCCCACCTCCTCCTAGGAAGCCAAAACCTTCCTTCAAGTGCAACTATCGTGACGTTGTTCCAGACTTTTTCACGCCACCAGACTTGGAAACAGTGTTCATACGTCACGTAATTGATCCCACACAGGAGAAAATATATGAAGGAAAAAATTTAAAAAATGAATCTTAGTCACCACTTTCTTCTTTAGAGATAGCTGGCTACAGCTTCTGCATCTGTTTTTCTGTATCTTAGTGTTTCTCTCTCCCTCAATAGTGTAAGTGTTTTCCGTTTTGTTTCTGTAGCTAGAGCTTCGGTAGTTCAGAAAGTGTTTTGTATAGAGCATCGCATCTTAATTAACTCTGCATGATATTAATCATTTTACTTTATAACCAAATAATTATTTATGAACCACATTACATATTATGTAAGATTTTGGAAAACGAGGCTCTTGCTGAATTGAAAGTGAACTGAGACGGTGAGTGTATTTTTCTGATAAAACGGTATGTGTTTGTGCTTTTTAAGATAACGTTGATAGAAGAACTATTTCCTTATCTAAATGGTAGCTAAAAAATGGTGGGATTCCAAAAAGGGGTACATGTGACACTGTTCATGAACACGCGAAGGAATAAGAAATTTGATTATGAAGTGAAAATGAGAGATAAGTAAGAAATAGTTGGGTTACGAAACGTGAATGGAGGAATATGCAATCGTTTTCAAAGAGAGGAGATGGGGCACAGCACATTGTTCATTGACTGCACACAGAAGCCCCACAAGAGTCCTCATGCCAAGTACCGTTTACCTTTCCTTCTGTCAATAAATGTTTTTCTTTTCATCAAAAGTTTAACTCATACTTTACAAAAAGTATAGATTCAAGCTTTCTTATTAATATAGAGGTTATCGGTAACTATCTCTGTGTAAGTGTTTTCCAGATTTTGAGACATGTGTTTTGATGAGTTTTTTAACATAACTGGTGTAAACGTTGTAGTAAAAGAAAACCTTTGAGCTGCATGGCATGTCTTAAAGTTTGAATAAAATCAAGTTGAATTTCAAACTGTTGAAAGGTGTGTAAACTAACTAGGAAGATGTGTTTTTTGTTAGAAGGCGTGACTTTCATTAATGCGAAAATTTATTTCCAATATAAAACAAGGTCATAACCTATATTTAGAGTTTTGATAGTTACAAGAACGGCTCAATGACTGTCCATATATAATGTGCAATTTCTTATTCATATTTTAGCAAAATATTTGAGTAGGTGTAATAGAATATATAAAACATACTTTAAATTCTCTCATTTTTTGTATATATATATTGATAGTATTGATATTCAACTTAAGGGTGAGTTTCCTTCATAAAAGTTTGGGTTGCTTTTTCAAAATTTATTTTTTACTATTTTTTATTTGTTTTGAATAAAAGCATTCTTTTTTAAAAAAAAAAAAATTGTACAAATGTACAGTGAAACTATATAAAGAAAAAAAAAAAGGTTATACAAACTCTTGAAAAAAAAAAGTAAGAATATGCTATACTTTTGTAGTAGAAAATATACACATTTTTTCTCTAAGTAAATAATTCCTTATTTTCTGTAGGAGTTCTGTCGTGTGGATTAGACAGAAATTCATACATTAATAAATTTTGTGTGTTTTAATTAAAACACAATGCCAATTCATATAAAATTCTTTTAATTTATTAAGTTATAGATTGCCCTATAGTTTAAGGTTCTTAATTTTATAGTAGTTATATTTAGACTGAATTTTAGTTTATGATGTAAAAATAATCTTTTATATATACTGCCCATCTATCACAAAGTAAACTTTATGAGCAGATTTGTATATGAAAGTTTGAAAAGAGTATAATTTTATTTAACAAGTAATTTGTTGTTGAAGAGGAGCTCAAGATTTAGTCTTCAATCTAAACTTAAGAAAATTTAATGATTATAGTGGAAGTGAATATGAAGTAATTAGTTTTGGTGGTAACATAAGTGATGGACATAAATAGAATTAAATTGGCATATTTCTCTGAAAATGAAGCCTACCCTCTTGCTAGTATTGATAGTGGGAAGGTTCTCCCTATTCTGTGTGATATTAGCTAATGGATTCATATGGTAAAGGGACAAGGCACATGTGGAGGGAAAAATGAGAATCCTATGCTACTTGAATAACCCTCTCTATGTATTCCACACTTAAAATAAAGTTATGTTTTTTATGACCAATAATTGGCAGATTGAACACTAGAGTACAATATAAATTCATGCTTATCTTATCTGTCTCCTTCTTAGACTGTTATTAAATATAGAATGTTTATTATTATGAATATACAAAAATCTCATTAGTTTACCAAGTGGGGAATGACTTGAGAAAGTTCATCGAATACTGTGTAATAAACAATGGTCCCTCGGGATCTGATATTTGATTGGGAGAATAACTTCCATTCACACATGTAAAAAGAAGACAAAAAACCTTTATGCAGTGTGTTTAAATTATGTTCATGATATAAAATATTTCCGTAAGTCAAGAATTTATACTATCATTTAATATAAAGTACTTTCGTTATAATTATTGGTTAATCCACACCACTAGAAACAGTATATGACTAAAATTTTTCAAGAGGAAGAATGAAGATTTTTCTTGGCTTCTAGTGGGTTGTTTGTTGATTATGTTATATAAAATAATCCTGAATGGAGTCTCATTAATTATTAGAGGTCATAAGCATAACTTATTGGCTCATATTATATTAACTGCTTTTCTTAGCATGGATTCTTGACCTTCTTGAACTATCAACTACGAATCCTATTAAAATAATACTTCTCCATCAAAACTAAATTTTAATATTCTAGAAGGAAAACTAAATTTGATTTTAGTATTATAGAAAATCAAATTCAATAATACTTGTTAATTGTCCATTAATATCATATTCTCGTGTAATATGACCTATTAATCATTTATAAATAGTGTATATTCGCATTTAATATGATCCATTAAATATATTAATTGGTCATTAATGGTATTTACCTTTCTTGATTAGTGTTTGTCTAATCGTCGATTGGTTGTCTGTTTTGACTATGGATTCTCCTTAACCGATCACCGAAGTATAATACAAAATATATATATATATATATATATATATATATATATATAATAATAATAATAATAATAATAATAATAATAATAATAATAAAATCATGGTCTTACAAATAAAAGAGAAAAAAGTGTTGTTATAATTTAATTAGATTTAATGATACTGATAAAAATTGTGTTCAAATAGAGTTTAGATATATTTCAAATATGGATGAAATGTTTTACAGCCATATTCGAAATGATTATGAAATATTGAGAAATTTAAATAAAAAGAACTATTATTAATTTTTTATAATAATAATAATAATAAATATTGAGAAATTAAAAAAACCATTGGGTCAAACATTTATTATGTGAATTTAATTTCACTTATCGCATTAATAATAAGTGCAGTAAGTTATTTATAATTCAAAAAATTATTATTAATTTTTTATAATAATAATAATAATAAATAACAATAATAATAATAACAATTAAATTTATTACTATATAATGTGTTGATCAAAATAGAATTTTATTTAAATAATTTTCACATTAAAATTGAATTATGATTTATTTTTGATAAGTTAAAAGTTAATAATTAGTATTAAATTAAATATTTAATTAAATATCTAATTAAATATTTTTAATTAAATAATATTTTTAATGGGATATATTTTTAGGAAATAGAAATTTTTAAAAAAAGTAACAATACTTAGATCCTCTTTAAAAAATAATAATAACAATTATGAATAAATAATTAAAAAAATAATCAAATTATAGTTATAAATACTGCACCGTTACAAGAAAAAATATTACATTGAAAAATTATGGTTATAAATACTATACCGAAAAATTAACAAGTGATCAGTAAATAATTAAAAAACTAATCAAATTCATAATTTTTTGAAATTGAATTTTTAACATGAAAAATAATTTTACGTATTTCTTAAATTAAAAAATATATAAAATTTAATGATATAAAAATTTGAATTTTAAATAATTAAATTATGAATTTGTTAAATGTAAACAAATGTGAAAATTAAAATAAACATAAATATATTTAGTAAAGTTAAGTATTATTTAACTCTGATCCTAATCTTCTTGAGAAGGACTTGAGAGATTGAGATGTTTTCTTCACTTGAGAGATTGAGATGAGTTAGGATTAACGATGGGAGATGAGTCGAGTTAACAACTCTAGAAATGATTACAGGACAGTTTGAAGTCACGGATCGGTCTATAGTGGCTACACCTTTTTTCCACATGACCCATTCTTTAGTCTGTATCTGAACCCCTCTCTCGCAAATATGATGTGAAGTCGGCCAAAGATTGCGCTTTAAGGAGTCACCTGGATGAACAAACGGAAGTCGAATTTTAACAATTTTACTAACCATTCAATCATTTTTCTGGTTAACTCCCATTTTTTTTGAGAATTTTGATGATCGGTTTACTAACAAATTTTTTTTCTTACGTCTCTTTATTTTATGTTTCTTATGTCTAGTACATGTTAGATGTAATTACAGACCCCGTAAATTTACGTCTGTTTATATTCTCAAAGTAAATCTATGTCTATTTATAAAACATCAAAAATAAATTTTTGAGTTAATTTTTTTAAATTATACAAAATTTACATTTATTATTACACTTAAAGACATAAATTTACACATGTTACTATGTTAACATATACATCTCTTGTTAGTGGATTAACAAATATAAATTTAGGTTTATTAGTGTAATAACAAATGAAAATTCTTGAGTTTTTTCAAAGTAATTGAATTGGTTTTGACACAAAAACCAAAACCTAAAAAACAGAAATTATCTACAACCAAATTATATACATTTCAAATAATAACATTTCCAATACATAATAAATATTTATAAAGTCAAAATAAATATCTATTGAACAAAAAAGTAATCTAACTTAAAACAAAAATGCTAATTAAAAACCTAATTTACACAAGTGAGGAATCCTTAAACACCTAAAACAATGATACAATATTATTATATAGTAGAGTTCCTTGAATCATACAATGATACCAATTTTTATGAATTCCTCTCAAAATGATAACTCACATGCAAAGAAACTAATATACTTATTACACTAAAATAAATGAAGAAAAAATTAATATCATATAACTTCTACATAAAATAATCAATTTAATGATTAAATGATATCTAATCTTAAACTTGCTTTGTTCTATTCCTTTGACATAAAATGTTTGTCCTAAACAAAACTTTGGTTAAATTGAAAACATGTTAGTCATAATTGTTATACACTAATTAGATGATGTGAAAATTATAACATTACCTTGTAAGTTTTTTTATAGTTTGTTGTTTGGTTTCCTATAAAGAGAACAAAACCAAACAATTAAACAATCTTAAGAAATTATTACTATTAATTGTCAATAGAACCTTTAATGCAAAAAAAAAAAAATAGTTAGTTGAATAATTACCATAACTTAAAAAAAGTTAAACTTAATAAGACTAACGAGCTAAGTAAACACTTCTTTATGAGGTGATCATTCATGTTTGCATATATTGTTGATTTGAACCTTTATGTTACTAGATTTTTGAATGAATTAGAACTAAAAAAATCCATACACTTGTGACTCAATCTACTTTATACTAATTGCATCCATATACCTGGGCAATGAATTATAAGTTAAATGTGTTGTAATTTTAATATGATAAATATAAAAGACACATTACTAGTTACATGTATCATACTTGTATTATAGAAATGTTTAACATTTGTATTGTACCAACCAAAAACTTTGAGTCCAAATACTCTGAGTCCTATTGGAGCTTTAATGGTCTTCTCCTCAAACTAGGCAGTATCTTCACAAGGTTTGAAACAAGATCATCCTCTCCTCGTGCCATGTCATCATCTTCATCAATAGAAGGGTTTAGAACTTTCTTTTGACAATGGGAGAACTAAAATAAATATATGAAAAAAGTTTAGTTCATCTATTTATAAATTATAAAAAAAAATTACAAAAAAAGACAATTTACTACCTATTGTTGTGGTCAAGCGACTAATATGCTTAAGACCTCTCTTACAAATTGAACCTTATATTTGGCAAAAGCACTCAAGCATTAGGATTTCTATTTTCATCAAGCACTGCACTTGTCTAGTCTGGTTGTACAAGAACATCATGGATGATTAACCCTCATCCATTTGTCATCCTATTGCGTCCACACATAAAGGGATTTTCATTAACATATAACTCATATTGAATTGTTTGTTCAATATGATCTACAATAGAACAAGAGTCTTTTGTGTTGACTCGAACTCGACTAAGAACTTCATCAACTTCTCCTTAAGTTGGTTGTTTATTCCCGATCAAGGATAAAAGTTTTTCTTCAAACTTCTACTCTAGATATGTCTTCATTTCATTCATTTTTTGTTCAAAATTTTCTTACATTTGCATCCCCATCTTCTGAAAGGCATCCTTACTCAATTTGTCCATTATGATGGATCAGAGTAATCACGAAGTCCCCGCAAACCAGCAGTGGCACATACAGGGCCTAGGTGCTCAAGTCTTCCAATGGTTGTAGTAAGTATATAATTGCGAACATATGGAACAAACAAACTTTGAGTGATTTGCTCAACTAAGGAATCCTGTAAACACATATTCAAGTTTAATCATAAGCATATTCACAATCAAATTTGATTTTGGGTTTAGGGTTTATCCTTATAATTTTTTTCAACTATGACTTAAGTTGATTGAGAAATCATTTGTTCATTAGACGTAGTCCGAGCGACCTTCCACATCTTATATTGAGGAGGTATATCTACTAGCCTAGTAGACTCCAATCCTACAATCTCCAACCCTACAACCGCTACTTTAAACTTCCTCAAACCTTTCTCCAAGAATGCATACATCATTAAGTTTTTGTCTTTGCTAGGTTGATGCCCTTTTTTCCTGCCACACATAAGAAAACAAGACAATAATTAATAACAATTTATGATTTTGTGTGAATATAATATAAATGTAAAATAAAAAACTATGAGGAATCATCCAATTGAGATGTGTTAGATATATTATCTTTATTTTATATTTATCTTTTATCTTTATCTTTTATCTTTTAGTTAGTTTGTTATTATTTCTTTTTTGTATTTTGGGTTTAACCTATATTTCTTCTATTATAAATAGAGAACCATATGTGTGTATTTAACACAAGGGAGATTAATCCCAAATATAGTTTTTCACTATATTCAACATGGTATCTAGAGCATAAGGTTTTTTTTTTCGTTGATCCTGCCCACTACTACAATAATGAAGGGCATTACCAAAGGCCACAATCCCTCGGAAAACGCCATAAGCTGTCGCTAAAGACCCATTACCGAGGGCCTGACGACGGTCAAAAAGCCCTCGGTAAATACCTTGTCGCTAAATATTACTGAGGGCTTCTGGCCCTCGGTAAGTACCGAAGGGCAAAAGCCCTCGGTAATTACCGAAGGGCAAAAGCCTTCGGTAATTAACTAGCTTCACTACACCGAGCCGTAACACATGCTGCATCCTTTGCTACTTCTTCATTCCAATGCATGAGTATAATAAAGAAAACTTCATGATGTGACAACATTTTGGACAAAAGCAAAGCAAAGAAAAGTACCGTGGATGTGCTGCACCTAAAAGAAAAGATAATGCTTTTTATATTCAATAAAATGCCACCACCATTCTACAATAATAAACTCAAGAAAATGCTAAGTGCTTCTTTCATTCCCTCATGAAAAACCGTGAACAACATATCAAAATACTCTTCCCCAAAAACATAAACATACCATACAAGCTTAAAGAGAATGAAGTCTTAAAATAACAAAGGAAAAGTGTTTCAACATGGAAACCTTACCACAACTTTTCTCCAAGAAAGTGAATGCACCATAATATAAAAGAAAGTTGTGTGGGTGCCGCTGCACCTCCTTGTGAGCGCAACCTTCTACAATAAAAAAAACAAAACTAAAAGTGGTGGCTAGGCTTCACGTGAAGCAACCCACTTTCTCTCTTTTCTTTTCAAAGTAAATTTAATCACTTCTTCAAACAATGAAAGCTAAGAGAAATGTTCAAGCGTATGCACAACAACAAAATATAAGAAATGAAAAATCTTCTTCCATTCAACCAATATCCATAAATGTGGAATACATGTTCTAACCTTTTTCCAAGAAAAGTTCAAAGCCAAAAACTAAGAACCCATGTGACGGCTGCCTCCCTCCTTCCAAATAAACGTTCCAGCCCCCTTTTCTAACGTTAAACAACTCCTTTTAAGTGGGGGGCTGCACCAAAAAAACCTAGCTATGGAGAAACACAATGAATTGTAGGCAAACAGGAAAAAGAACAGAAAGCATACGGAAACTGAATCAGCAACTTGGACAAGCCTATTCACTGGAACACCAAGTTCCTGAAAAGCAAAACTTTTTAGTTAGAATGCGTATGTTAGCAGGAAGGAGAAACAAAAAGCAAACAGGAAACTCCAGAGCAAAAGGTAGATATATAATTTAAGGCATTTGTCAATAAGAAAAGTGATAAGATTATGCCACTCAGTGGAAAATAGGCAGTGAAGGGATCTCCCACCTCTTCTTAACCCTAATCTCACTCCCTCCCTCTGGCAACAACCTCTTCCTCACATCACCACCGCCATTATACCTACTCGCCACCATCCTACCCCGCTTCACAGTCTTCTTGTTACTCTCACACACCGATTTCACCTTCTCCCTCTCAAACATCTTCCTTGCCTAAATCTGACCCTCAACCACTGAACTTTCCTCTTTCTTCTTCACTCTCCCAACGCTCTTCCCCCTCGATTCTTTGTCGATCTCCGGAAGCTTCCAGAAACACGATTTCTAGCGACTCTGCGTGGTGGCCGGCGTCACCGCTATCTCCGCATTCAAAGCTGCAACAACTGCCCTGTTGGTCTCCGTGGAAGCAGCCTCCGATTTCACCATCACAGCTATCCTAAAGCCTTGCCCCTCATTTCAATTACAAACCAATAAACTTTCTCAATCAAACAACAACATACACGGATGCCACAAGAACACCAAACAGATTCAAGAACAATGTAATTCAGCATAAATATTTAAACGCACAACTTACTTCAACCTCGATAGCCTTTGACGATAGTAGTCTTTGTAGAGCACGACGGGGACAAAAGCCCACAACAGCCCCTCCAACGAAGTCCCTCAACCAGACACAATGGTCACCCAAGAGCCTCCCTTGAAGTAGACAGGCAATTTTATAAGCCAAGTGCAAAAACTGTTTTGGAAGCAGAGAAGATGAAATCATACAAAAGGACCTTACCTCATCACATACCCCCTACAATGGCCTCGCCCTACTACAGTGGAAGCCTTGGTCACGTCGCCACAACACCGTCGTCACACCACTAGAGCACCGTCGTCACACCGCCACAGCACTGCCACAGAACCCCCAAATCGGCACAAATGACTAACCAGCACAACCCACAAATCAACGTCACCGAACCTACGACCCAACCCACAAATCGCCGTCAATGGACCAATCAAGCAACGGAGACGAGAGCACACAATGTTAATTCACGACACAAGCACAATGGTCAAGGAAAGGGAAGGGGAGCTGGAGACGATGGCAAAGGGGAAGGAAATTAGGGAAATTCTGAGTAAGTGGGGATGAATACCCAATTGGAGAACTTAAACTATTGCGGACATTTACCGAAGGCCAAAGACCTTGGAAAAGCCTTCGGTAAATGACCATTACTAAAGGACTGCAGGCCGTCTATAATATACCTTCGGTAATCAACACATTTCCAGTAGTGACTACAACCATCGCCGCTGTTAGAAGTTGCCATCACCGACCACCTTCATTGGGCTTACCATGACCTGGCTGTGTTGATTGGGCCTCTTTCTGTTCTAGGTTTTGTACTCTCTTGCTTGTTCATGGCTTATAACTTGTCCATATATGCTAACTATGTCAATGTGCATTTATCTATTGATAAGTTAGATGGTACTAATTATGCAACTTGGGCATCAGTTTAAACTTTGGCTTAAGAGTTAAGGGTATCTTGATCATATTACTCAGAATGTGACAACTATTGATTCCGCTGCAGTTACCCATTGGTTGAAAGTTGATGCTCAGTTATGCATTGTTCTCAAGGGTACCCTTCATTCCTCTTTAAAACAAATTTTTCGTTCTTACGAAACATGTTTTGAAATCTGGGAACACGCTATACACCAATGATACTCAATGTCTTTATGGTGTTTGTCATGATCTTCTCAATGTTCTTGCTCCCCGGCGTCAGGACTCTATGACTGATTATATGGCTAAAATTCATGCTCTTTTTCATGAGTTTAATGAATTATTGCCTCCTGCTTCTACTCCTGCTAAAGAAATAGAGCAACAGTCAAAGTTCTTCATGCTGCTAGCATTGCACGACCTTGCTGATGAGTATTCTCATGTTCGTGATCAGATTTTGGGTTCACCTGTTGTTCTTACTTTGATATCTCCTTTTAACCTATTATCTGTCAATTGTCTAACTCGTTCTCTTGATTGTGATATTTCTTTTAACAAAGATTCTGTTTGTTTACAGGACTGGAGTTCGAGACAGGTGATTGGCAGCGGATGTGAGTCTCATGGTCTTTATCATCTTCGCCCCACTACACATATTGGTGCAGTTATTGAATGTCCATCTCTTCTTCATGCTCATTTAGGTCATCCCAGTCTTGCCAAACTACAACAACTTGTTCCTAGCTTATCCAAGTTGTCCAAGTTGGTCTGTGAGTCGTGTCAATTAGGAAAACATATTCGTAATTCCTTTCCTCGTAGTGTCTCACAACGTGCTTCGTCTCCTTTTGCCTTAGTTCATTCTGACATTTGGGGACCTAGTTTTGTTAAGTCTAATTTAGGTTTTCAATACTTCGTTACCTTTATTGATGATTATTCTAGATGTACTTGGTTGTTTTTAATGAAAAATCGTTCTGAGTTATTGTATCATTTTCAAACTTTTTATAATGAAATTAAAACTCAGTTTGGTGTTTCTATTCAAAATTTGCATAGTGATAATGGTCGTGAATATCTTTCCCATTCTTTTCAACAATTTATGGCTTCTCATGGTATTCTTCACCAAACTTCATGTGCTTATACACCTCAACAAAATGGGGTGGCTGAGCGTAAAAATAGATTGAAACAACTCGTACTCTTTTAATTCATGGTAACATTCCTTAATATTTTTGGGGTGATGTTGTTCTTACTGCATGCTATCTCATTAATCGCATGGCTCTTCTGTTTTAGAAAATAAATTACCTCATTCTATTTTATTTCCTCATGAACCTCTTCACCCATTACCTCTAAACTTTTTTGGGTCTACATATGTTTTGTTCATAATTTTTGTCCTGGTCTTGATAAGTTAGCTCCTCGATCACATAAATGTGTTTTTTTAGGCTTTACTAAATCAAAGAAAGGATACAAGTGTTTTTCTCCTTCTCTTGATCGTTATTTTATATCTGCAGATGTCACCTTCAATGAGTCTTCCTTTTATTTTAATGATCATTCTTCTTCTGATATGTCTCATTCTAATATTATCAATATTCCTATTGTTTGTGATCCTCCAATTGTGCCTAGTTCTCCAGCGGTTTCTCAACAACCACCAAGTGACTCAATTGAAGTGCCAACTACCTTGTCTCCACCGGCTCCAACAACTGAGTCTAGATCTACCCTTCTAATTGCCCTTTGAAAAGGTATACATTTTACCCATAATCCCTCTCCACATTATCTTGCTTTAAGTTATCATAGACTGTCTTCACCTTTTTATACTTGTCTTTCTTCTATTTCTTCTGACGCCCCGGCAACTTACAGGGACTGCTGACTGCCCCCACACATCAACACAAGGCTTTCCAGTGTGCTTTGTCCTAACTCACACACTTTCCGAGAAAACTTCCCAGAAGGTCACCCATCCCATAATTACTCTAGGCTAAGCACGCTTAACCACAGAGTTCTTATGAGTTAGGCTACCGAAAAGCAAATGCATTTGTTGATATGAGTAGCCAAATCAATTCCTTTAAGCTATCCTTCAACTGTATAGTCCCATACCTATACAATCTCCAAATCCCTCTCATTTTGGTGTATGTTCGATTCATCCATGTGCCCCTTCCACTCGAAGCCTGCCAGGAGCCGCTCCTTGTCTGTGCCCCCTGCACCATGCTTCTTGCACCGGCGATCACTCCACACCCTCGTCAGTGCCCGGGTGTCACACCTTAGCCCATCCTGGTTGGCGTCAGGCCATGTTACATGAACTAAGTGCTCTTCAGCATAATGGAACTTTGGAGCTTGTCCCATTACCATCTGGGAAATCTGTTGTTGGTTGCAGGTGGGTTTTTGCTATCAAAGTTGGTCCTGATGGAACTATTGATCGCCTCAAAGCTCTTCTTGTGGCCAAAGGTTACACTCAAATTTTTGGTTTGGATTATGGTGATACTTTTTCTCCAGTGGCAAAGATGACATCTATTCGTTTATTTATAGCCATGGCGACTCTTCAACAATGGCCTCTTTATCAATTGGATGTCAAAAATGTATTCCTTAACGAAGATTTATAAGAAGAGATTTATATGGAGCAACCTCCAGGATTTGTTGCTCAGGGGGAGTCTTCTGGGTTGGTATGTCGTCTTCGCAAATCTTTATATGGCCTAAAAAAATCTCCTAGGGCCTGGTTTGGAAAGTTTAGTGATGTTGTTCAACAATTTGGTATGACTCGGTGTGAGGCAGATCATTCAGTCTTTTGCCGTCACTCAAGTGTTGGATCTGTATACTTGATAATATATGTTGATGACATTGTTCTTACAGGTAGTGATAGTCATGACATCTCTCAGATGAAACAACATCTTTGCAACCATTTTCAGACCAAAGATCTTGGCAAACTTAGATATTTCTTGGGTATTGAGGTTGCACAATCCAATGATGGTATTGCTATATCTCAAAGGAAATATGCACTAGATATTTTGGAGGAAACTGGGTTGATGAATTCAAAACCTATGGACACACCCATGGATCCTAATACTAAACTTCTACCAAAATAGGGGGAGCCTATGTCAGATCCCGAGAAATATAGAAGATTAGTTGGAAAATTGAATTATCTTACAGTTACTCGTCCTGATATTTCCTTTGCAGTTAGTGTGGTAAGCCAATTCCTTAATTCCCCATGTGAAGATCATTGGAATGCAGTTATTCGTATATTAAAGTACATTAAAGGATCGCTTGGAAAAGGGTTGTTATATGGTTCTAGTAACCATACAAAAGTGGTTTGTTATTCTGATGCTGATTGGGCAGGATCTCCTTCTGATAGAAGATCTACATCCGGATATTGTGTCTCCATTGGTGGTAACTTGATCTCTTGGAAAAGCAAGAAATAAAGTGTTGTGGCAAGATCTAGTGCAGAAGCAGAATATAGAGCTATGGCTTCAGCCACTTCTGAACTTGTTTGGCTTAAGCAATTGCTTAGAGAGTTACAATTTGGAGATGTCACGCAAATGACGCTTATATGTGACAATCAAGCTGCTCTTCATATTAGTTCTAATCCTGTCTTTCATGAGAGGACCAAACACATTGAAATTGATTGTCATTTCATTTGAGAGAAGATTGTATCTGGAGATATCAAGACTAAATTCGTAAATTCAAATGATCAATTAGCAGATATTTTCACTAAGTCTTTACGGGGACCGAGAATTTATTATATTTGTAACAAGCTTGGTACATACGATTTGTATGCACCAGCTTGAAGGGGAGTGTTAAATATATTATCTTTATTTTATATTTATCTTTTATCTTTATCTTTTAGTTAGTTTGTTATTATTTCTTTTTTGTATTTTGGGCTTAGCCCATATTTCTTCTATTATAAATAGAGAACCCTATGTGTGTATTTAACACAAGGGAGATTAATCCCAAATATAGTTTTTCACTATATTCAACAAGATGCATGGAACTGCACGCCTTCTAGATCATATAGTACTTCAAGCAAGGATTATCATCTTTTCTCTTCCAAACATATATTTTTGTTTAGGAAATTGTTGAAGTCCTTATAACACCTGATTAGTGTAGATAAGACATTCTTCTGAATTACCTCAGTGTTTGGATTAATGTCAAAACTTTGCTGTAAAAATGAAACTTATGACACATTAATAAATTAATTAAACATATGGAACATGCGATGTTAATATAAAATACATAATTACTAGAAATATCTTGTCATCCCATGACTATACTTAGTAGCATTTGGACCTAACATCTTACTAGATCGAGGATTTATATCAACCACCATCCTTTCACTAGTAATTCGTCTGACATTGATCTTATCTAACCAGGTCATAAATCTACTGGGTTTGGTCTTTTGACTTCCTGATCTAGAACTCATCATACATATATCTAGGAAAATAACAACATTGCTAATAAATCACATATATTGAAGTTACGTTTATATGGGCTTTGTTTGTCGTTAATAAATATTAGACGGCGAACAGTTTTAATAAAAGACGTGGAGCGATTGAAATTATTTATTGTCCGCTTTGGACCAAGTCCTCACGGATTTGCTTTTGGTACCACTCCAAAAGACCTCTTATCGATGGAGGTATCTTCTGTGTATATAAACTCATGTCTATCTCTCATTTTTTCTGATGTGAGACTTTGTTTGTACCCAATCACCAGACTTGAACAATGGACTCTAATACCATTTGTGGGGAGGGGTTCAACACTCACACATACACATAAGTCTCCACATTTGATAAGATATTGTCCGCTTTGGACCAAGCCCTCACAGATTTGCTTTTGGTATCACTCCAAAAGGCCTCTTATCAATGAAGGTATCTTATGTGCAAATAAACCCATGTCCATCTCTTATTTTTTCTGATGTGAAACTTTGTTTGTACCCAACAATTTATTACTTAGCACAATTACTTACCTTCACCCCGTAGATTCTTCATAAAATCAAATGACATAAAGTTACCTTGCATCTACCATGCAACAACAAACATACATGTTAATTATACATATAATAATAGCCGTTTCTCAAATATCCAGCCAGATTGAACACCACACCAGTACAAACTGTCGTATCTAAGACTTATTTGAACATAACGTAAAGAGGGAGAGCCCGATTTTCTAGACTTTCAACCCTTTCAAAGCTTGGCAATTAGCCCATTTTGAATAGGCTTGGCAGGCAAGCCATTGTTCTCCTTATCATCCAAATCACCTGGGTTTGGTGGAACATCTATTGCTGGCGAGCAATTGAAAAAACCATGCGGCTGCAAAAAATGGACGTACGATCACAAAACTAGTATCACTTGTGATTTCATGTAAAAATGTGTTTCAACATTTGGTGGAACAAAGAAGTGCTACCAACATTCTTTCTAATCACATTTTTCTATTGGTTAAAATTTATTAAAAAGTATAGTACCAGGAGAGACTCGTGGAATGAAAAATGAGACCCATTTTTAATGAATTTAACCAATAATAGAGAGGTATCGTTGCTTATATTTTTCTATTTTTGTATATTTGAGTGATAAGTGTTTTATTTCAGGATGAATCTCATTTAAAATTCACGAAGGATGAATAGCATACCATAAGCATGAAACCAATGCGTTCCACGGGCATAACAGGCCAGTCTTCTAATCGAGGAATGTGTGTCACTCCAAATACGTACCTGAAACATTACGCCAAATAAGTTGACATGCGCAAAAAATAAATAACCATGACATCAGAGCTTCAAGTATAGGACAACAATTATCAGTCATTCATGGCACCTCAGCTACTAATTATAAGCACTGCTGCCTATTCAAGTTGGCAATGGAAAAGGGTATTGGAGGCATCATAGCAAGTATAATACAACAGTATACACAATATTTTTTTTACCATAGTCATATCAAACTAACAGATTAAAGTCAAACGAATAAATTTTTTTGTCGATTTAGAAATGTTTTGATTTTGGTTAGTAGTTCTTAGTACAATTTCATCTTGGTAAAAAAAATTGAAATATAGTTAAACAAACTAACCCCAAATTGATAAAATTTGTAAATTTTAATATTAAACTGTGCAAGTAGCAGTTATCATCTAGCTAGAAGAATGGTGAACTAACCAAAGAACTATATCAGCTTCCTCAAGTGATCGGTTTTGCTTAACCCAAGTAGCCAAACCCTCTCCAACGCGTGGATTTTGATTAGGGAACTCTCCGCCAGGATGCATTTCATCGCGTGCATAAGGAGTAACCCAAAGGTTGTGTTTCAAGAAAGATGCTCTTCTCAAAAACTTGGCCTCTGAGCCAGCTAAAGGTAAACAATTTGAGCCAGGTACTAGCTTGTAACCAGTTAGATGCCCAGTTCGGTTTACAGTCCTTGTGTTCCTAACCTAAAATGTGCACTGTTGCGTAAGATATAGAGCTTGTTCAAACTAGCAAATAATCCCCACATTTTGAAATATAACTACTGCCACAGTGAACATGCTTGTAGGAAATATATGCCCTAGGAAATTCGGAATACAGAAAAAGTAGGGAGAAAAAAAACTGACAAGATAGATAACAATTTGTACAATTTATAGTTTCTCAATACGGGGGCCACGATACTAAGACGGGGCAATCTTAAATCAATGACGACCTGAATCATGCAATTTCTCTCTCTCGCTCTCTCACACATATACACAATAACTATAACATAACAATATTTTCAATTGATGTGAATAAATTTAACATATATGTAGGCATAAATAGTACTGTGAAATATCCTTCACAACTTACAGAGCAGAAGCAGCTTAAAACAGCAGCCAGATTTGAAAATTTTAGATTGTCCCTGCTACAACATCTAAAGTGGACAGTGACAGCAGAAATATTCACCCAGAGGAAAATTTAATATCCGAATATTTTTTTTCCTGGAGGAGGGGGTTTAAAAATAAGAAAGAACTTACAATCCAGTGACGAGCGGATAAAGGATCACAGTCACGCATTGCTTCCAATTCTGATTTAAGCAGTTTTTCCTCAGCATAAAATGCATTGTTATGAATATTATTTTCTCCTGGATCTTCAACTTTGACATTCATCTCAACAACCTAGGCAGTGGGGTAGATATAAGCTTATACTTAATGAAATCTAGCTTTATGATGGAAGAGAAAAAACATAAATATCAGCAAAGAACTGTAGAATGAACTACTGAGTCATAAATTCAGGAATTCAACATGAAATATCACAGATAAAAGAACAGAAACCTCATAAGCCACGGCGGCAATGCTAAAAGATTTATATTTTTTAAACGAAGGGAAGTTATTGCAAAGGAGAAAAAATGTTAAAGATTTAGAAAAGTAGTTTGCAATCAAAAGGACCTAATGAAAATAGAAACTACTGAGCACTGCACTGTTCATATGTGGTATTCTTTTCATACATGAATAGTCTACACAGCTCATTGGCCTGCTATAGAAACGAAGACACCTGATTGTCTAACATTCTATTTGATATTTTTACTATTACGAGTTAAGATTTAGGTGAGAAAATTTTACGTTTTGCACTAAAGACCTTTCCTACTTATAAATGAAATTGCATGCTAACCTGATTAAATGCTTCGCCAGGTTTGCAATCAACTGCCATGTCCATACGGGCAACAAAAAAATGTTGGTGGACAGGCGCATACAGTCCAGGTGCAATGGTTGTGCCATATTTTCGTGTTTCACCTGGTTGTAATGCTCCTAAGCTGAGAATTCCTGTGAGCTTGACCTCTGCTTCTATTTTTCCATCCTGCAAGAAAATAAAGAATTACAGAGACAGCAAACTAGAATGTTTGAAGCTTAGACATGTAAATCCATCAGAAATCCATAAATAAGGAATGCAATTTGGAATGTCAAGTAAGAAAAAGATATAGATATAATATGCAATTTAAAACAGTAAAGGGAATATCTCTCTGCAATATAATATATTATATAACGATGAAAGTACTGCTACTGATCTAAATCCGTTCTGATTTAGCGTAACATAACATGACCTTCCTCTTGAATCCCTGACAGTACTATCTATACACAAACTTACAACCTCAGATACTTGTATTACAGGAAAGTAACTATATATCAGTAGGCCTCAAAAATCATAGATGGTTCCACCGATATCATTCAACAGACTCACAGGTATATATGCAAGATAGAAATTTAACTTGCCTGATAAAAGTGCCAGAAAAATCCATACTCATAGTTAGCCACGGTGCATATAAAAGACACTGTCAGCCTTCTAGACCTTCGAACTTCAGCCAAACCTGTTCTCCAATCTTGATGCTTCCATAAAATACCATGATCTTCTTCATGCAAGCAAACACAGTTCTCGATAGTTTCAACACCTCCATAGAAGTTAGTGAAGTGTGCATCAAAGTATTTGATATAGCCTAAACAATCACAGCCCTGAAATGATGATATTATGCACAACCAGTTTAATTTCATCTACATTGAGAAAGGAAGATAAAATGAAGAAAAAATTGATTGGAATATAAACAAATGTCCTGACCTTCTTGAGAGAATGAGCATTTTTACCCAAGCCATCTTCCCCAGCATCAAAAGCATTTTTCCTATAGTGAGGATCATTAGGATCTCCATACGGGACCACCATCTCAACAAAGCTCAACCTGTGGGCCACTGGTCTTCGTCCTCGACTTCCATCAATATAGGCTACGGAATGAATAACCAACCCTTCCCTAGGAGTGAATCCAATACGAAAATTCCACTGCAAAAATGGTCCATCAGGTTTAGCAATTCTCAATATGTATGATAATGTGGTTTTGGAAAATATGCTTGAGACAAACAACCACCTTCTGCCATTCAATGAAGTGTCCATTAACACGAAAACTTGGACCTTCAGGCTGAATAATCTGTAAGGGTTTCACATCACTTCGGTCAACTCCTCCCCGGGTTTCACCAGAAGTATAATTTCTTAGTGGATCAGCAGGTGGAAGGGGAACAAGTTTACGGTCTTCAAATTCAAGAACAACCATATTTTGCATGTCAACAAGTACATGAATTCCCTCAACTGGACGGGCATAGCCATTCTCCATGGGGCAGTCGCTTTCAGTTCTACAAAAGATTAGTGGTTTAGCAAGTCTTCGGCTAGGAGCATCAGCTTCGCTGTGGTATCCAGCACACCTAAAAGTTTCAACAGCACAAGAATTAGACAGAACTAGATATAGCTTAAATAAACTATCATAGTAGTCTATCAAATCATCATAAATCAGTCACTAACCAGGGATCCACCATTACGAGATCCATATCCTCAATGCCTCTCTTCTTCATTGCTTCACGAAATGGCGGAAAGTCCTTCACAACAGCTTCACACTCAGCATACTCCACAGCATCCTATGGGGCAGAGAGAACAACATAAACAATTTTTTATTTGAAAATAATTGAAAGTTACAACTCGAATCTCTATGGAACAGTTGCAGCAATTATCATAATTTGGTATATAGGATTTTTATTGACGAGTTAGGAAAATCGGAAAAGAAGTTATAAACTTCCACATAGAAAAATTGGAAAAGAAAAGGTAAATAGTTTAATAATTAATTAGCATGGGCATAAGGAGGACTCTAAAAACCTAATAAGCATCACCATTTTAAGGAAAAACAAAATTTGGAGTAAGTTTGTATTCACCATTGGAGGCTGAACATCCGGAACAACTGTAGATGAAACAACTTTGCCCCTATGGTGTCCACCTCGAGTTGCTGCGTGAACTTCTCTAAGCTCAACAATCCATATGCTTGTCTCATTTGACTTTTTATTGTAAACAACTAGTCTTGCTTTCCTTGGAGGAAGTTTAGTTGGAATCACAGGTCCACCTTTGGTCCTGGGGAGCAGTGATGGTTGGAAAGGAGGGAAGAAATATGCATCTGCTAATGCAACAACTTGCTTTTCTGGTTCTACCAGGTCTACTTCAATAAAGCGCATGCCATCCCTCACCTAACGAGATAATCAAATAACTTCATCAACATGAAGAGACAGTAGCATAGAGTGGTTATAGCTTTATGGCAAGCACAGTTGTTCAATTGCTCGGTAGTAAACCACGCAAAATGTATACCAAGGAGGGAAGAAGTTATGTACCTCAGGTGTTGTCCCAGCTGCTCGAACGGTTGCTACAGCTACTGATATTTCAGCAGCAGATAGTGGATCCAAAGGATGGCTGGTTTGAGCTCTCACCATGACTGTGATACCTACGTCAAAAAGAACAGTTCTTCAACTTTGGACATAAGAAGAAATTTCATCGGAGATGAGGAGATAAACTAGGGAGACGACAAAGAAAAACACAAAAGACCAAGAACAACAAAAATGGAAAAGCTGAGCATAAGACCCAATACATAAGGCTCCTATCACCCTGAAAATCTAAGAGAGCAATAAAGTCGATGCATCCATGAGCAATGCACCACAGAGAAGCTAAACGCGTAACTCTATCCTAATTATTGGAATTGGGGGAATTTAAGAAGGGACAAAACTTAGATGTAATTTCTTAAGTACTTTTAGTACTATGGAATCAAAATTAGAGATCTCACTTCAACAACTTATTTAATGCAAACTTTTATTAAGCAGGTAAGCGAAATGAACTATTTCTGACAGAAGAATAGAACCTTAAACAACTAAGAACAATATCTAAATTCTGACCTTAGAAAACACATATTAAAGATAGGACTTAGACTAGGAGTATTCCTCACCAACGAGGCACATTAAGGACTGCATAAACTACAGATGGCTACAGAAGAACTCGTCCATCACTCTCCAAATTAAGAATACATTTTGATATTTAGAGAGGAAAAAGATAAGGTACTCTTTCTTTATAAAATTAAAAGAAACATGACACTTCATTCAAGTTCTCATGCATGACAAGTTGAAACTTCCAACAATTCTTCCACCGAGAATGAAATTGGTGCAAAAAGAAAAAGGAGAAAACAGGAAGAACTGGTACAAGAGAAGGCGCAGTGTTTACCGTGTCCGTAAGTGAAAGCAGTAAGAAAGGAGTATGCATGTTATTCTGTTTCGAAAATGAGAGTATAAGGAGAAAATGACAGTAAAAATGAAATGAAATTTTGAATCCGATAATTAGAACAGAGGAAGAAAAACGAACTCAATATAATACTACCGAGAAAGAGAACATGATCAATCATGCATATGCGAGCAAGAAAAGGAGCGAGTAAAGTGTACTTTAAAACTTACAGTCAATGAGAAATAAATTGACCCAAAATGAAGACCACTTTGACAACACTAGTTTATTCGTATCATTCTATCAGCAGTCTAGGAGACGAGATCAAGTAAAAAATAATAATAATATCAAGTTCTAAACAAATAAAAGCCTGAAAAAAACGAAATTGAATTTAAAAAAAAAAAAAGACCTTTGGCAGAAGCGGTTTTGGGAGGAGAATCGATGGCGGGAATGAAGGTGGCAACGGAGGGCCGTTGTTGTTGCTGTTGTGATGGTTGTTGTTGTTGTTGTGGTTGTTGTTGTGGTTGTTGTTGTAATTGGAGCGACGCAGAAGAAGACGGTTTGTTCGTTCCGGTGGCGCAACATGGCGTCGTTTTTTCCTGAGCTGTGGCCATTGGAGAGGGTTAGCAAGCTCAGCGTAGTAAATTCCAGTGTAATATTCCACTGACATACAGCAATAATGCCAGTAGTTTCGAGTGTATGCCACCGCCGCCACCACCACTAGCGCTCACTGAAGAACTGAATGACTCACTTGACGCTGCAAATGGGATGACAGGAGGAAGGTACTTTAAAGAAGAAGAAAGGAGCTTTTTTTTTTTTTGTTTTTAATTAGGGATGCAAAATTCTGGTTTTGGAAGGGGAAAGCGATGGGATTAGTGGAGTTTGGTGAATGGAATTTGGTTAATTAAAATAATGATTAGTGGTTAATGTGAGTGTGTGGATGGATGAGGGAAGGAGGGAAGGTAGGTGGAGGTAGGGAAGAGAAGACGTCAGCTCAGAGAAAGCGACAAGGTTGCCAAATAAGCAGATCAGACATCATTGACAGTGATGCAACACACACTCCCACGGAACATGCAAACTTATTCCTATCTTTCCTTTTACCCTTTTCTTTGCCCTGTCATTCCACTTATACGTGGAGTAAATTATCACTCAATTATTCAAATTAAGGTTCTTTTCATTCTCTTCTTCCAAGTTGCCAAACGATGTGGCAATTCCCTGTGCCACAAAGGAAACTATGCGTTTTAGTGCTCCTAACTTTTTGTAATTGCGTCTGCTTCCAAGGAACTCACGCCTTTTATTGCTTCCAGCTTTACTCTTCCTATTACCTTTTTCTCATTACAATTTTTAATATAATTATGTCATTGAAAAAAACATTAGGAAGGAAACTGTGTTTCGGGCCATTTGCTTCATTCAACCTTTTTTGAGCTTGTTTTTCATATAATCATTTGCTTTAACTTCGTTTATTTCTCAGCTTTTTCAATTGGGATGGAAAAAGGTCCCCACACTTTTTTCTATTTATCCCATCCTACAAAATGTCTTTTATATTATTTGTAACTTAATATCTATTAATTTTTATTCTATTTATGAATATTTATAAATATTTACAAATATCTTTTATTGTTTATTGCAAACTACTACTATAATCTAACTCACTTGATAATTAAGGAATTATGTAGTGATGGATTTGATTTTAACTTATCTTATACATTTAACTTGCTTGAATGGTGTATAGGAATAAAAAGTTGAAATATATCAAACTGGAATAAATACATACTTTGGAACTAATATGCTTAATAATGAAGCATATTCTAATACAAGTAAATAAGATCCAATAATCATAATTTAAAGTAGGACTGAACAAAAATAATTAATCTATATTGTATTATAGTTAACTGGATTATATTATACTAAAAAAACTTATTCATTTATACTATAACTTAAATATATTGTTTTATGGTTCAGTTTTTAAAAACTAAACTAAAAATTTTTTCGATTCAATTAACTATAATTGATAGCGCAAGCACGTGTATGTGAAACGTAGTGAGATACTGATTATGCAGAGAGGGAATGAGAGAAAGAGACAAAAGGAAAGTTAATATGAGAACTGAGTTGTATTCTCATTAACAGAGGTAATGCCTTTATAGGCTACAAGAATGTAAGTAATGAAACTAATACGGTGTACTTTTAGGATTATATACAACATGCCCCCTTAATCCAAACTACTTAAACTTCTAATGCCCACCATATTTCTCAATTTGTCAAATCTGCCGTGTCTCAAAGCCTTTGTGAAGATGTTTGCAATCTGCTCTTCAGTGGGACAATACTTCAGTTCTAACTTGCCTTTGCTAACTTGATCTCTCAAGTAATGAAACTTGGTCTCTATGTGTTTGCTCCTTCCATGAGAGATGGGATTTCTTGATAGATTGATGGTAGACTTGTTATCCACAAGGAGCTGCACTGGACTCTTGTAGGTAATCTGCAGTTCATCTAAAATAGCCTCTATCCAGGCACTTTGACAGGCCGTATCAGCTGCAGCAATATACTCAGCTTCACATGAGGAGAGCGCAACAACACTCTGCTTCTTTGAGCACCAGGATATTGATGCTCCACCATATTTGAACAAATATCCATGCGTGCTTTTTCTCTCAACTTGGTCTTCACACCAATCAGAGTCACTCCAAGCTTCCAAGTTTTTCTCCATGTTGCCGGTCTCTTTTGGAAAGAACAAACCAAAGTCTGCTGTTGCCTTCAGGTATCGCAAAATATGCTTGACAGTGGTGAGGTGTGAGTGTCTGGGATCACTCATGAACCTACTCACCAATCCAACTGCAAAGTTGATGTCGGGTCTGCTGTTGCATATGAACCTGAGTGACCCAACAATTTGTTTGTAGAGAGTTGCATCTACCTTCTCTTCATCTTCTGATTTGGACAGCTTTAAATTTGCCACAATTGGAATTGAAGTGCCATTGCAAGTTAGCATGTTAAACCTCTTTAATACCTCGTTAATATATCTTTTCTGATGAACCAGAATTCCAGCTTGATTTTGTGTGAATTCCAGTCCAAGGAAGTAAGTCAAATGGCCAAGATCTGTCATGTCATACTCCTCCTTCATTTGTTTCTTGAACTCTACGATCTCATTCTCATAATCTCCAGTTACAATAACATCATCAACGTATAGACATATTAATAATGTGCCTTGTTGCTGCCAATTCTTTACATACACACCAAACTCAACTGAACATTTCCTAAATCACATCCTGAGTAGCAACGCATTTATGTGATTGTTCTAGGCTCGAGGTGCTTGCCTAAGACCGTACAAAGCCTTGTGCAATCGATACACTTTCTGTTCTTCACCCTTCTTCACAAAACCAGGTGGTTGTCTAACAAATACTTCCTCTTCCAATGGCCCATTCAAGAAGGCTGACTTAACATCCATTTGATGGATTTTCCAGCCTCTTAAATTTGCCACAGCTACGACTAATCTGACAATTTCAATACGAGCAACTGGTGCAAAGACTTCTGTGAAATCTATTCCCGGTTGCTGTAGAAAACCCTTTGCTACTAACCTAACTTTTAACTTCATAATGCTTCCATCAGGATTGTACTTAGTCTTGAATACCCATTTGACTTCAATGGCCTGTTTGTTCTGCGGGAGTTCCACCATTTCCCAAGTTCGGTTCTTTTCTATAGCTTTCAACTCTTCTAACATGGCCTTCTTCCATTCTTTCATATTCACAGCTTGTTCCCAGGAGAGAGGCTCAGCATCAACAAAATAAGCAGAGTGAGTAAAGTCACCTGAGTCTGTGACTTCACTGTCAGCAAAGATCTCATGATCTGCAAGTCTTGACGATGGAAACCTCATACGTTGAGATCTTCTTCTGTTAGTTGCCTCGACGTCATCAGTCTTTGTTTCATCCATGCCATTAGACACTATGAGACTTGGTCTCATCACGGTTTCTGTTTTATTCCAATCGAACACTGCGGCTTCATCAACTAAAACGTCTCTGCTAACAACTATTTGGTTTTTCTCAGGATCATACAGTCTATACCCGCCAGTGGAATGATATCCAACCATGATCAAAACTTGACTTTTGTCATCCAACTTCTTTCTCTTTTCATCTGGCACATGAACATAACAAGGTGCTCCAAAAACTCTCAGATGCCCTGCTGATGGCTTGAGTCCAGTCCAAGCTTCTTCTGGTGTCGTGCCTTCAAAGGCTCTTGTAGGACTCCTATTAAGAAGATATACAGCAGTGGAGACAGCTTCTCCCCATAGAAAACATGGTAGTTTCTTGCCTTTAAGCATACATCTCGTCATATCCATTAGTGTTCTATTTCTTCTCTCTGCCAGTCCATTGTGCTGGGGTGTGTAAGGAGCTATCACTTCATGCAAGATGCCTCTGTCTTGACAGAACTCATTCATTTCCTTTGAATTGAATTCTCCACCACCGTCCGTTTTGAGGATCTTGATTTTCAGTGCAATTTGTCTCTCGGCAATGCAACAAAATTTACAGAAATATGAGTATACTTCCTTCTTTTCTTTTAGTAGGTAAATCCACATTTTCCTAGTGAATTCGTCGACAAATAGAAGAAAGTATTTATTACCTCCAAGAGTCTGCACATCAATTGGTCCACACACGTCCGAGCATACAACTTCCAGAGGCTGCTTAGCCCTCTTATTTAGGGTCTTCTTGAATTCTTTTCTGGGTTGTTTCCCTACCGCACATCCTTCGCAAATTTTGTTCGGTGTAGTGATTGTGGGAACACCTTTCACCAAGTCTTTAGCCTTCAGTTGATTTAGACTTCTGAAATTCAGGTGCCCGTACCGATAATGCCATAGCCAACCTTCATCTTCAAAACCTGTTGCAGTCAAACATTGAACCTCCAATGCATTTAGACTTACCTTGAAAGTTCGATTTCGTGCAAGAGGAGCCTTAAACACCAGTCTTCGCCTTTCATCAAACACCTCAATGTGTTTCTCCTGCATCATCATGGTGTACCCCTTTTCAAGAAGCTGTCCGAGGCTCAAAAGGTTGCTTTTCATCATTGGAACGTACAAAACGTTATGCATGTAGGCAACTTGTCCGTTCCTTTGTGTGATCATCACCTTCCCCGTTCCTTCAGCTTTGATGGTACTGTTATCAGCGAAGTGTACCGTGCTCTTTTTGCTTGTGTCCAGATCGAGTAGCCAATCTTTCTTACCTGTCATGTGATTTGAACAGCCCGTGTCTAAATACCATGAGGTATCGTCTTCTGCATGTTCAATTTTTCCAGCAAGTGACACGTGACTTTCTCGTTTCGTTTCCCTTTGACACTCGTCCTCGTCATTGGCATGTTCTGTTTTTCCAGAAAATGACGTGTGGCTTCTTCGTTTCGGTTTTATTTGACACTCGTCCTCGTCTTCTTTCGAATCTTTATAACGAAATTTCGGCGAATGTTTCATATCTTCATAGTTCTCAACGATGTTCATTAATAGAACTTGTTCCGAGTCCGATTCACTATTCTCTTTTGCAAGATTTGCTTCATCCTTTGTTCCTTTCTTTACTGTGTCATTGTGCCAACACTCGGATGAGTAGTGGCCATATTTGTTGCATGTGAAACATTGTATGTTCCTTTTGTCGTAGTTCTTTCATCCTCTTCCTCTAGACTTTCTTCCTCCCCTGCTGTTTCCTTCTTTCTGTTCGTTGCCATTCTCGTCTTTGGACAGTTCAGCCGAAACATTCATTCTTCCTCCAGTTCGACCACCACGACCTCTGCCTCTACCTCTTCCACGATTCTTGAAGCTTTGTCCACCTCTAGCCTGTAGAGCTTGGTTCGTGTTTTGTGTGGAACTCTTCTCTGCTGCCTTTCTTTCTAACAATCGTTGTTCATGTGCTGTAAGTGAATTCTGCAGTTCTTCAACTCTTAGCTTTTCCAAGTCCTTACTTTCTGTAATAGCCACAACAATGTGGTCAAACTGAGGCGTCAGTGTTCTCAGAATTTTCTGTACAATCTTCTTTTCTTTCACAATCTTGTCACAACCTCTCATTGCATTTACCACGACCTGAATTCTTCCAAGATATTCTTCAATCGTTTCTTGTGCTTCCATACTAAGGAGCTCATATTGTCTTTGCAATGACTGTAACCTGACCTCCTTAATTTTTCCAGAATTTCCATATCCCTCTTGGAGTATGTCCCATGCTTCCTTAGCCGTGGCTGCTTTCGAAATCTTTTGGAAAATGGCCGGAGAAACACACTGATGTATTAGCATGCGAGCCTTGCAATCAAGTTTCTTGGTTTCTTTGTAGCTTTTCTTCACTTCCTCCGAATCTCCTTTTGCAGGTTCTTTAAAACCTTTCTTGACAACTTCATCTACCTCTTGATAACCCAAGATGGCATCCATTTTTACACACCAATCATCGTAATGTTTACCATCGAACATCGGTAAAACGCCTTGTATCATTCCTGCCATTTCTTTTGTAGAACCTTCCTTCTGTCAACAGATGATCGGAACCTGTTGCTCCTGATACCACTGATAGCGCAAGCACGTGTATGTGAAACGTAGTGAGATACTGATTATGCAGAGAGGGAATGAGAGAAAGAGACAAAAGGAAAGTTAATATGAGAACTGAGTTGTATTCTCATTAACAGAGGTAATGCCTTTATAGGCTACAAGAATGTAAGTAATGAAACTAATACGGTGTAGTTTTAGGATTATATACAACAATAATTAACTGTACTATGTGTTTACCAAATATTTTTGCGACTCCAGGTTTCCATTTCTTCTTTCTTCATTCATTTCAACTGTAAATTTCTATTTTCAAAGCATGTTTTCGTTTCATATACATTAATCACTGTTTAGAAATCTTAATTTATTTCTTTTCCCTTCTCACTTTCAAAGCCTAGCTTTTCTTTTTCAGATGCTTTCTGTAATCACCGTGTATACGTAAAAGATAATTCGTTTCGTCGGAAACTTTTTGCCTGCTGAGATGTTGTTGATCTGGGAACGCTTGTGTGTTGCATTTTTACCTATATGCATGTGTCAATATACGTATAAATGTACGTATGTAAAATAATAGCCTTCTTGATACTGTTTCTTATGTACTTTAGTGTTGTTCATTTTTGTTTAGGATGTGAATTATTATGCAGATTTTCATCAGATTGCCACTGAAATCATTGAAGAAAAAAAGAACGATTCTTTTTTACATACTTAAGTTTTTTTTTTTTTTTATATTTATTTGATACTGTCTTTTTTCACTTTTTATTATCTTCTTTCTTAAAAATATATAAAAACTATAGTTTAGTTTATATTGTAGTTTAGTATAATTTACAATTCAGTTATTAGTTCAGTTCAATTTATATTGTAGTCTAATACAATTTAATATTCATTTGATAAAACAAAAAACAGTTCAGTTTGTTTGAACTATTTTATAGTTTAGTCCAGTTTAAACAAATTAATTTTTAGTTCAATACAATTTTTAACAATACATTACAGTGCAGTTCCATTTGCCTATCCCTATAAATGATAATGTGGAGTCAAAAAATTAGGGATGTGGTCCTTACTTTTAGCATAAGAATTATGAGCCCAATTAAGAAGCTTAGCTATGAAAAAGACTTCTGAGACCAGAGACAAAAACACACAAAATAAAATGCTGGTAAGTAATCATCTTGGATGGCTATAACAATTTAGTTCAGATTTCTTAAGAAATCATGCTTAAAATAAATATAAAAAAAACCAGGTGAATGATTTTGTAATGATAAAAAAAAGGCTTAATACCGCTTTTAGTCCCTGGTTTGGGGGGTTGTGTTCAAAATAGTCCTATCTTTTTTTTTCGCGTAACAATTGATCCTACTTTTTGAAAAATCAGTTCAAGTTAATCCTTTTTCGGCGTCAATTATTTAATGGTACTAGTGCTGCCTGGATAAAACTTACCTACGTGTGAGTATCAGGTTTATTGACGTGGAAATTTTAAATTGGGAAAAAATTATTTGAACACGTGGCAACAGGCTTAACACTCTTCCTCCCACTATTGCAAGATTGGATGCAAGCACTTTCTCCGTTTCCAGAACGCCTCTCAGTCTCGGCAAGAGCGGATGATCGAAACGGCGGAGCACTTCTTCTTCAAACGACACTCTCTCATACTCCTCTTCGTCCTTCTTTCTCGTCCTCTTCTACGCAACCAGCGCCTTCGATATCACTTTCAGTGCCACGCACTCTCCTGACCGCCGGCCACTGGCGCGAGCCAAGAACACCACACCTTTGGCGCCGCGCCCTACGGCGGAGACCACTGTCATGTCCTCGAAATTAAGCGATCGATCAGAGGTGCTTTCGTCGTCGCCCATGGTATGGGTTACAGGAAACTGAAAATGAGCTGGTGAAGTTTTCTTCTTTTTTCAGTTGAGATTTAGGTTGACGGTGTTGTAGAGGTTTTATAGGGCGTGCGTGAACGGTGGGTGCATACTCTTCCTCCTCACAGCCATAGCTTCCATTCCTACCTACCATCCATCTGAGAGAATTCGCCAGTTTAATGACTTGTTGAATTTTTTAAATCTGAAACCCATTTCTAAAACGACGAAACAAAACGAGGGCCATAACAAAAATCCAAACTTTACCTCGAATTTATCTTTTCCAAATAAAAAGTGATTGTTCCTCGCTTGGCGTGGGTGTTGTCCCTAGTGGGAAGGGAAAATTGAAAGGCCCACTTTGTTGTAAGATTGAGATTGGATCCTGCAGCAGCAAGTAGGTGAAGGACTGAAAGTGTAGTACCCTTAGATTTTGTTTTAACTTAGCAAGTCAGAATAGTCTATTCCTTCATCACTTTCCAAAATTTCTTTATTCATTTCTAAATTCTTCTTTTTCCCTTTGAAGGGAAACCTTAATCATTCTTTTGCTTCAGATAAGCAATGTTCTCTCAGAATATTCAACACTCCCATTTTAACACTTCTTTCTACGCTCAGGGTCCTGCAGGATCAATTTTGGCCTTTTCTTCTAGGACACACGACATAGTATTGGTGGTCATGTAACAAAAATCATGACATGCATATTTAGTTCTAGCTTTTTCTCTGTTGTGGGTCTCTTNTGCATNATCATTTTCTTTGATTCCTAGTTCTATTTCNTANCTGATNTGGGTCACCTTTTTCCTATTCTGGGTCCGATTTTCTCCCACCCCATTTCACACTGCCTGCTTTGTGTTTGTTTCTTGTTTTCACCAAATCTCATAATTCAAGACAATATCCTCTTCTTTTGTTTCTCCAGATTCTAATTTGGTGCCAAGTTCGTTCATTTAGATGTCGCGATAAATCACTGGATAGACTCTTTACTTATGGTTTTCAGGTGTCTCTGTTGCAATTGAATTGTGGGGGGATTGTGAATTTGGGTTTTATTTGTGGGGAGGAGAGGGAAAGGGGGAGGAAGAAGGAGACGACGGCGCAAGTGGAAGATGAATCTTATGTGTCAACAATTTTTTTTCTTAAATTTAAAATTAACATGATATATTACTTATCGTGCCACGTAAGATTGAATACCGTTAGATAATTGACGTCGTTACGGAAAAGGATTAACTTGAACTGATTTTTCAAAAAATGGAATCAATTGTTACGGACAAAAAAAAAGGTAGGACCATTTTGAACACAACCCCCCAAACTAGGGACCAAAAGCGATATTAAGTTTAAAAAAAAATTATACATGTGAATATTTGAGGATAAAAAATGCATAATGATATCTACAACTAATCCATTTGCTGATGGATCGAAGACAAATATCATAATATTTAAGCCATGCATACCATTATTTGTTAATGATTGTTAACAAGTTTTACTCGAGTGTTTGTTTAATCAGATAAATATTAAATATTAAATATTAAAGAATTGTTTAGATGTCAATTTTATATATATTTTTATTTTCTTAATTTGACTTATGAAATTCAAATTATTTTTAATAAAAATAATTTTTTTAAAACTTATATTTTGGTGGATTACAATGAAAAAAATATATTACAATGATTATGAGAAGAAATGGATTTTGTCTTCCTTCTTATGGCTGGATTTGCATTTCCTTCTTATGGCTGGATTTGCATTTCCTGAACATGGCTTTTTAGTTCTTACAAAGATCTATGTTATGGAGAGGTAAGTAATATGAGGATCTCATAAAGGCTTTTACTTAAACCTCAAACTCCTCGTTAGAGATAATCTAACACATTGAGGTATTGAAAAAGAATATCATTAAGGTATAAAAACCAATAAATATATAGTTTAAACTAATAATATGTAGAATTTAGGAAATGAAAGTGTTTCAATAAGAATTTTGTGGGATCGAGAGACTAATTTGGTTGTTGCGTCAATATCTCCTTTGGTTGTCTGCACAGTTCACTTTCCTATCATTTGGACTGCTTGCTTGTTTCTTCGACTCGAGTCATTCGTTTTCCTTCACTAGCAGAGGGGGGAGGTGCCTGCAAAAGGCACTCTAACACAAGTTAGGCGTGAATTGTGGAGCCTCAGCTCTCAAGAAAGTGATTTTATTATCAATAGCAAATATTTTTGAGTGTGAGTGAGGGTAGGTCGAAAGTACTTGGCTTATAACCTTGGACTTGTATTTATAAGTTATCGTTAGCTCAATAAAATATAAACAAGCTTACCGTAAATGGTTTTACCTTAAAATCTGGTTGGTTGCTCAAAAACGGCTTTATAAATATCATTATATCTTTAATATCTTTAACAAGATATTCTTTATCTGTTTTATTGCCAGCTTAATAACATTTTGAGTGTTGGCCCAATAATGGTGGCCCAACATCATTTGTCATGCATTTTAACGAGCACTATGCTTGATTGACTTTTAACGAGTGTTGACCCTAGCTTGACCTGGTTGATGGACGCTGCTACAGTAGGTAGATCGATCGGTATTGGTTGCTAATCATTCGGCCAAGATATCATACCATACATAATGCCCCCCAAGTCCGAGTTAACCGTTCGATTTGTTTGGTTAGGTTAACTATAGGACTTCATAATGACGCTCGTTGTGAGGACTTCGCGCTACGCATCGTTTTATGACGTCGCTTCATTTCCCTATAATCATTTAGGTTTTTCCGCCTTTGGGGCAGTTGCAAAGTCCTACAAGTAAAGTCGTAAGATCCTTTTGATCCTACGGTGCATGTTGCTTGCAATTATGTTAGTTTCCCCTCATTAATGTGAAAGGATATTTGAAAACCCTTGTATACTCAACCGTCATTTACCATTTTCGTATCTACGCCTTCTTTCCCCAAACTCTCTCATCTTTCTTCCCGAATTCCTCTTCAGGTAACCATGGATTCTTGCCCTACTTTCGATTATACTCTAAAATCTATAGAAGAAAAGGGGTGAAGTAACAATGCTGAGGAACGAGAAGCTTCTTCTACTGGATTCCACTGTGAAATCTCCACCATCTTGAGCGTGATAATGCCTTTCTTTACAGTAACGTCGTCTTTAAGGGCCCGAAAGACCTTTCTTCTTCATCATGTAGTGTTAGTGGCTATGAATGGGCCTCACATGATGTAAGTGATTTCCCCAATCTCTTTCATAGCCAACCCATGTTGCGAAACTGGGCTGATAATAGTTGTATCCTTAAAACCTTAGGTTACAATTCCTACATTAAACTGACTGCCTGTAGGGAAAATGAGAGTTTTCAACAGGAAGGAGAACTCTGGAAATGATTTCTTTTATGCCTATTGTTGTTTTTTTTACGACATGTATGTGAGGCTACCTCTTACCACTTTCGAGATAGATGTCCTGAAAACCCTAAATGTTGCCCCTACTCAGCTACATCCAAATACCTGGAGGTATATTCAAGCCTTCGCCGTCATGTGGCAACCCTATTTCTGCATTTCTTTAGAACAGGACCTGTCGCTAGGAGAAGCTGGGTTTCCTTGAGTGCTGAACTTGGGAACACTATTTTGGAATTGTACTCCCAATCCTTTAAAGGGTTTAAGAATCAATTTTTTAGAGTGACCATTACTGAGTCAAGTCGTTCCTTTTTCTTCCACAAAGACAATACTTCTAGGTTGCCTCTATATTGGACCCAAGACCCTCTTAAATTTACCTCTTGGTCAGAGGATAAAATGACTATTGATGAGCTAGAAGTTTGAGTGTTCTTACCACGCTGCCCTGCCCCTTTTCTTCACAAAAGATCATTAACTGCCTTGAGCATGATGATGTTAACTCAAATGTGTTTGGTATGTTCTTTTGCTGATTCTTTTAGTTTTTATCTGATTGTAATTGACTCGCTGGTAATGCTCTTGTTCTATAGCTATCATGGGAAAGAAACATGTTCGCAACTGGTTTCGGGCCTTGGGTGAGAAGGAAAGCCAAGGGAATATGTCCCTTCCCAAGTCTAATAGCGATTGTTCTATTGGGGGTGCCACAAGGGAAAAAGTTGTTGCCCTTTCCCGAACCGTTCGGCCACCTTCTCCAAAAGTGATGGTCATCGAAGATCAATCGTTCATCGGGAAGCGTAAAGGGGGCCAACAAACAGATAAGACTGGTGTTGCCAAGAAAGCAAAGGATGTCTAGGAGCTGGCCGACCGCAAAATTCCCAATGGTATGTGGAGGCCCGCTTTCAACTTGGGTCACAAGATTGACTTCAATCTGGACACCGCCGAGTCGAAGGTGGTCGGAACATGATCGAGCAACAAATGGCTGAAACTGCCATGGAGCTCGCTTGCCGAACGACAATGACTACCTGGCATTTGGCGTACGCTTCTGAGATAGGCGTTCTTAGGACGAAGTTGGAAAGGGTCAAGAAACAACTAAACAAGGTCGTAGTTGCTCACTCTCAATTTGAGCAGTTGATAGCCGAAGCGCACTGTTAAGTCCCTGGCAAGTGTACCAGATCGTTATCAAGTAATATAAAATGGGTAAGTCCAAGTATCGTTTCCCAAATGACTCTTAGGCCTTAACTTTCATGTAAACCAATCGCATAAGACTTGAGAAAATAATTAAATTTTAGGTTTTGTATGCAAGACAAAAGTAAACATGCAAGATGCAGTGAATCAATTGGCTAAAAGAAACTATGAATGAATGGAGTTGTTGGGGTTTACAATTTCATCTTATCCACCCTCTTATATTTACTTTTCTTATCTAATTCGCTTATTTATCATATTGTCATACAAACTTTCTTGGTCTACCCTTAACCTAATTTCTTGGCGAAAAGAGCCTATTACTAATTACCGACTTGCTATTCCTAGCTTCCCCTAGTAACTAATAATGCATGATAAACAGAAGAAAAATACAATTGACTGTCCTACCCCTATTCCTAGGCGGTATTAGCATAATCAAGGAATTCCCCCCAGTTCATGACATTACTGTACGTTCCCGTACCAATAAAGACAAACAACATTTATCGAATGAGTTAAACAATAAAAGCATTAAGCAAAGGTAAGGAACCCAACAATTGATAAAGATAAGCATATGCAAGTAAATAAAGAAGATAAGAATTTTGATATAAGAGAATTTCAAAAGATTACATTGTTCCCTAACAACCTAGGGTTTAGTTCACCATAATCATGGTGAATATAGATGAAATACAATGAAAGAATGGAAGAAATAACCCTAAACTTGGTAGATTGGAGCCTAAGCATCCAAGGAACCTCCTCCAAGGTGTGTGGAACAGCTCTGGACGTTTCTCTCGGCCAAAAGATTATGTTTTGAATCGCACTGGGTTTATTTATAGACCAAAAAGATAACAGAGAGATTACAGAATCCAAGCTAATAAAAACAGACAATCACTCGGGCCCCTAAGTAAACTGCTCAACGGTTTCCCTTTAGCCATTGGACCGCTCAGCGGTTAGTTTTACCGCTGAGCGGTTTGCCCCTAATTGTCCTGCACGCTCAGCGGTCCATTCTAACGCTCAGCGGTCCATTCTGACGCTCAGCGGTCCCTTTGACTCTTCTTTTCATCCTTTTTCTTCATCTTTCACGAGTCTAAGTCCACCTTGATTTACTTCCTTCTTCAATTTTCATCAAAACCTTACAAAACAATGTAAAAACAAGCATAATATCTCTAAAACCAACTTTTGACTCTCTCATGACTCAACTAAGTGTTTTACTTGATTTTAAACTCATTCTAAACCATAAAGGGTGTGTTTTGATATCAACGCACACAGTGATGGTGAATCTACAGAAATTCAGCATCGAGCTAAAAATAGATCGCGATCAATTTGCTGTTGATTTGGATGTGTTGAGGAAAGAAAACTTTAGCCAGAAAAGTGCCCTCGCATCACTAAAGGCAGAGAATGAGGCCCTACGCCTGACAGCAATCGAGGACAAAGAGCTTAAGGAGGAGATGGGAAAAGGTATCTTGTTGGATCACACCCGAGGCTTCAAGAAGGCCCTAAGACAAGTATCTTATCTCCTGAACCTATCTACTGAAGGTGTTGAGTTTGACCTGAGGAAGGATGTTTACCAGGGTCAATTGCTGTCAATAAGAGATATTATAGAAGATGCCCTGCTGGAAGATGAACCTGTGAAGGCTGTAGAAAAGGGGACTGCAGAGACATCCACTATTGGGGAGGTTAGGGAGGAGGATCCTATGACTCCTTCCAATGATGTTGTGGATATTACCCAAGCTGGATAAGAAAGATTTATCCTTCATTTGTCTATACTTGAAGTGTTGAACGTTTTGTTTTTATGACACCTTTATATGTGCTTGATAACACACAATTTCTGAATCGTTGACTGCTTTGCTTTTTTGTTTGCTTCATAGCACTTTGTACCTGTTACATTAACAACCTTCGTGTTGATTACTTGATGCTGAATGTTATGAACTCTTTTTCAGCTTTGTCTAGGGACACACTGTTGGGAGTCAGTTTGAGAACTTTTTTCCCATGTAATTAGTGCTTTTGTTGGCATCTATTTTTCCTGTTTTAAAGGAAGACAACAGTCGAATATGGATTATCGAAAGGACATAAGTAATTAGAGTAGCTTACTTTATAATGTCGCTCGCCTTATCGTCTTGGTGTGCCATGACCGTCCGGCAAAATTCCGATCGGCTCTGTAATAAGTAGACTGCCTTTATGCCGGCGTCCGCTAGGTGTTCTTTGTGTGAACATGTCCTAGGCTAGGGGGTGGTTCCCTAGGTTTGACGCGCTTGGGTGTTCATGACCCAAAGGGAGTGTTTCCCCTGTTTGACGCGTTTGGGTGTTCATGACCCAAAGGGAGTGTATCCCTATTAATGCACTGGGTGTTATGACCCGAAGGGAATGCATCCCTATACGCATTGTATTGCCCTGGGTGTTATGACCCGAAGGGAATGTATCCCTGTACGCAATCTACTAGGTGTTCATGACCCAGGTCTGGTAGTATCTCCTTCGATTGAGTGCCTCAGCACAAACGGTTCTCTGTATGGTATGCAGGATTTGATAATCTGCATTGTTAGTAAATGAAAACATATAAAATAGTTTTTGCGAACCGTGTAGACTGAAAACAACCTGTTTGCATTTATCTCAAGGATAGCATAAACAATAGAATTTCAAAAATACTATAAGCAAAGGAAAAATGTTTGAAAAATAGCCATGCAAAGACATATTTAATTGTAATAAAATTTAAGATGTGTTGCATTCCAGGTGTTTGGGATAGCTTGTCCATTAAGGAGCTCAAGACGATAGGTTTCATTCATTGAATCCTCTGAGATGCGAAACGATCCTTCCCAATTGGCTTCTATCTTTCCATGAGCCCTATTCTTTCTGGCCTCCCTTCTCTTACGCCACACAAGACCCCCCTCCTTGAAGTTTCTGGGTTTGACCATAGTGTTGTATCACTGGAAAAGCATTCTTTTTTGGGCTGCCACTCGAATTGTGGCAACTTCTCGACGTTCAGGTACGATGTTGAGGTTCATCTGTAATTGTTCGCCATTAAGGTTCATATCTTGTATGCATTTCCTTAAGGATGGCTCTCCTACTTTTATCGGCAGCATTGCATCCGTGCCATATGTTAGGTTAAAAGGAGTTTCTTCGATGGATCCGTGCGAGGTGCACCTGTAGGCCCATAGCACCTCAGGCAGTTCTTCTACCCATAAGCTTTTAGCTTCACCGAGCTGTTTCTTTAACTCTGTTATGACAACCTTGTTGGCAGCTTCAGCCTACCCGTTCATTTGTGGGTGCTCTATCGAATTGGTTACATGCTTGATTCCTAGGTGATGGAGGTCGCACCCCGTGCAAAATTTAATGAGCATAAAATAATGCAGTATAGACTAGGAAGTGACTCCTAGGTCGTCTCTCAAGGACCAAACTGTGGTTCGAGAATCAGGTCTCACACGAAGGGGGTGGGGGTTGTGAAGAGTTTGTGAATGCGGATAAAAAAAATCAAAACACTGACGCAAACCGATAATTAAACACAAATATAAAAACGGTTTCAAAGACAGAATGGAAATCGTTGGTCATTAACTTAATTACAATGCTTCCTATCATAGATCAACAAAATAAAGTTGACTCAAACCTCTAATCAAACATAATTAATCAACTAAGCGCAGGCTAATCATGTTTTCATAAAAGCGGACTAAGTGAACGCAATGGTAACATCAAATCTAATTTACACCATGCAGTTTCATCAACTAAGAGGAGACTTAACACCAACTGGGCAACCAAGTGTATACCCAATTGGAAGTGCAAATACAGATTTGATATTAACCAAGTCAGAGTGGCAATCACACATACAGTCCAGAAATCTCAAAGAAGCAATGCAATATCGCTAATGACCAACTCAACTAATTTAAGCTATCATGATAATTAAAGTAACACTACCAAAAATACTAGACAACATTAAAATAATTGAAAATGCTAAACACAACATTACATAGACAATTATCTAGCACAATTAAAATTATTAAAAATGCAACACTAAATTAAAGAGATGAAACGCAACTCAACCAACTATGTAAATTAATTTCAAACAAAAGAAATTAACAAACATAAATTTTTTCTCCTACCATTCACGTGACCTAGGTACCTAGTAAAAGAAGTTGAAAATTCAAATGGCCTAAAAATACTCTTTGGGTTGTGACACCACCTCCGTAAAATGAAAATCACCTCAAGCAACTCTTTCTTTCTTCAAGCAATGCATGCTCTTCCAAATGAGAATTGAATAACTTCTTTTCTCCCTGGCTGAGACCCATGTGCACCTTGCCAATTAAAAATGAATAAACCCTTTGCTCTCCTAATTGAATTCAGCGCATGGATTAAAAGAAGAATAAAAATGAAAGCAAATTTTCTTGCTGTAGTAACGTGATTCAACATCAATCGAAGTACACCATTCACCTACTCCCATCAACTCTTCATTCTAAAAGAGAATAAAAAAAAAAACTTGCTACGTCCCATCAACTCTTCCTAATCTACTTTTCACTCTTCAAGAAATTAAATGAAAGCATTGCTACCGTACCATCACTTCCCACTTAATCTACTTTTGATTTCTTAAAAACAAGAAAAAAACACAAAAGAAAAGAGTTGTTTCCCTGCACCAACCATAACATGTGGAAACCAAATCAAAGATGTTACTTGAATAAAGTAAACTCAATGCAAAGAAATATATGGAACAACACTGCACTATATTAAAAGAAAAGAAAACAATCATTCAATGCCCAATAGCTCAAACATTGCTCCAAGAAAATTGCTCTGCACCCACAAAAACCGTTTCAGCCAGAGAATAATAAAAAAGTGTTTCGGTTGCCACTTTTTATCACCAAAATGCCGAGAGGAAGAGAGCCCTCCAAAATGTGTGACGCCTGCACCACAAAAGGCCAAGTGTTGTGTCTCCAAAAAAAGGGTGGGGTTCACCCAACCCTAGGTGTCATGTGTCTTTTTTTTTTTTTTACAATTGGGCTCAACAACAAATTCGAAAAATTGGCCCACAATGTAAAAGTTTGTCTAAAAAAACTAAACTTCTAAATTACAATATAACTAAAATTTAAAATGTCTAATTTGAGAGTCTTGAATTGATTTGTCTCCATCCCAATGCTCCAAAATATATCTCCAAAATTTTCCCTGCGATTAAAAATGCAAATAATTAGCTCAGAATATTCAAATTAATTAAAATTAGAATTTCCGGTCAAATTAAGCACAATTAACAGATACGGGAAAATATCGGACAATTAAGCATAATTCCCCAATTAATTCTAGCACAATAAACTAAATGAAATCAATAAAATATCGATTCATCACCAGGCTTTTAAGAAAGTCTTCGAATTTCTTCTCGATAAAATGTCGACCATTATTAGTGATGATTTTCTGAGGCAGGCGGAACCGACATATCAAATGCCAGATGCTTATGACCGCTAATGCTTCAGCTTTGATCCACTTTGTGAAATAATCGATTGCCACCAGGAGGAACTTACACTATGCCTTACCGACCGGTAGTGGTCCAACAATATCCATTCTCCATTAGGAGAACGACCATGGTGAGTGATACCATGTAATTCTTCGGGAGGGATTCAGAAATCATTGTCGTGCACCTGACAGGATATGCACTTTTTGACGAATGCCTCACGGTCACGGTTGACTGTTGGCCAGTAATACCCTGCTCGTAATATTCGGGCCCTAAGCGTGCATTTTCCTGAGTGTAAACCACATACATCGTGGTGGAGCTCTCGCAAGACATAGTCTGCCTCTTCTTCTGATAAGAATTTTAGTAGTGGCATGTTGTATCTTCGTCTGTACAAATCGTCACCTACACACAAAATCGAGCAATCCGTTTGGAGTCGGCGAGACTAACCTTTTCTACCTGCACTTGCTTTGTCATTAACTCTCGTATAGTTTGTCGCCAATCGACTTTAGGTGCCACTACATCTGTGGCAAAGGCTTCAACCACTGGTTTGTCAAGCGTCATCTTGATGACTGAAGATAGTTGTGCCTTCTCTTTGTCGTGCGTCAACTTGGACAGAAGATCCGCTATGGAATTTTGTTTCCTAGGTATGTGAATGATGTTGACGTTGACAAAGTCTTTAAGAAGGTTACCGGCTTTATGAAAATAGCACAACAACAAATTGTCTTTCACCTAGAAGGTCCCTTTCATGTGTCCGACCACCAATTGAGAGTCCATTCGACATTCTAAATGAACAATTTCTAATTCTTTGGCCAAAGTTAAACAGGCAATCAAAGCTTCGTACTCCTCTTGATTGTTGCTGGTTTGAAAACGAAAAGTTACGACTTACTCAATAACAATGCCATCCGGTCCCTCCAGGACGATGTCGGCTCCTCCACCACTTTTATCCGAGGAGCCATCTACGTTCAAATACCATAGTTGCACCGGTCCGTCTGGCCTAAGTGTTAGGTCAGCTGTAAAGTTTGCTAGATGTTGGCCTTTAACAGATCCCCGAGGTTCAAAGCATAAACCGAATTCGGAGAGTTCAACAGACCAGGAAACCATCCTTCCTACCAAGTTGGGCTTTCTGAGAATATTAGCAATTGGGTGATCCGTGCGTACTACCACTTGATGGCTCTAGAGATACGGTCGGAGATGGCACGCCACTGTCAATGGAGCCAAAGCTACCTTCTCTATCTGGGAATGTCGTTCTTCCGCCCCCTGCAAAGTTCTGCTAATAAAATAGATTAGTTTAAAATCTGGGCTTCGTGGATAAGAGCAGCGCTTACAGCGTTGTTGGATGCAACTATATACAATTGCAAGTCATATCCTACTACCGGGCGAGCCATAATTGGAGGGCTAGTGAGGATATCCTTGACTGTAGTGAAAGCATTGTTACACTGATTATCCTAGTGCTGAGTGATGCCTTTTTCATGTTCTTGAGAATAGGTTTGATGTGCTCTGCCAACTTTGGGATGAAGCGTGACAAAGCTGTCAGTCAGCCAACGAGGCGCTGCACCTCCTTCAAACTGGTGGGGCTCTGCATCTCCAAGACCGCTCGACATTTGTCCTGGTTGGCCTCGATTCCCCTGCAGGTTAACATATGAACCCTAGGAACTTTCCGGTTGGGACTCTAAAGGTGCATTTTGACGGGTTCAACCGCATATTGTATCTCTTTACCTGAAGGAACACTTCGGCTAAGTCTTTCAAATGTTGTTCAACCGATTGGCTCCGAACGACCATGTCGTCAACATATACTTTCATACACTTTCCAATTTGGCATGGAAAATTTTATCTATGAGACACTGATATATAGCGCCTACATTTTTTAATCCGAACGACATTACCTCATAACAATAGTTGGCACGCTCGGTTATGAAAGTTGTTTTCACTTGATCTGGTACATACATCGGGATTTGATTGTACCTTAAATACGCGTAAAGAAAACTCAGTATTGCATGCCCTGAAGCCCTGTCCACCAACCGATTGATGCATGGAAGGGGGTAAGAATCTTTCGGGCATCCTTTTTTGAGCTTTGTGACAAAACACATTCTCCATTGATCGTTCGACTTCTTCACCATGACGACAATCGCCAGCCACGTAGTATATGTCAACTTCTTGGCTTTCAACATTTCTACCATTTTTCACTCATTGCTCAACTCTAGGCTTCCGTCGATGGTGGTGGTTTGTAACTCCTCCTTCCCAAGTACGAATGGTTTGACGTCTCCCTAGGGTTGAATACGGTCGTCGAGGTTGGTTCTTGGGTCAAGGTCGATAGTTGTCGTCTCTGGATCAGTTTTTCACTGTTTTTCGCCTGGGCGACACCGTTGGGGGCCATTCTGAGTGCTGCACCTACCGTTGAGCGGTACTGTAGCGTTGAGCGCCGACGACACAAGTTTTCGGCCAATTTTTTGTTATTTTTATGATATGTTTGGGCCTGGACCCGTTTTTTGTTATTTTTCTACCCTATTTAAAGGCCAGAACGTCTTAGAGAATGTATCTTTTGATGGCTTAAGCACAGAAACACACTTTTCACCCCTTTGGGGGCAGATTTGGGGAATTGACAACTCTCCTTTTCTCTTTCTAGGGTTTCTATCTCTTCCATTCCATTGTACACCTAGTTTCTCCATGACGATGAAGGACTAATCTCATATGTTATTGGGAAAAATGTAACCTCTAAAGTCTCTTGTATTTGAATTGATTCTTGTTATTGATATACGCTTCTTTCATTAATTTTTAGAGATATTCTTATTTACTCAAATGATGGGCATAAATCTTATTATTTGTAAGTATCATGAGGAGATATCGCACTCTTAGGGTTGGTGGATTTGAGGAAGGTGGCAGCTCTCCTCTTCTCTCCCTAAGATTGGTATCATGAGATATCCACAAATCACGATCTAGGGAATTCTCTTTATTAGCAATATTACCTAGACATAGGAATAGGACGGTCAATTGCTTTAAGCTTCTGTGCACTGAAATGCATGACTAATTGCTAGGGAGACTAAACATAGTAAACTAGTAATTGGGAGTAGGCTCTCTTCGCCGAGACATTGGGTTTAGGGTAATTTAGAAAATTGCATTAACAATAATGAAGAAGATGAATTCATTTATGCATGAAAGTGATTAGGTGAAATCTAAACCCTAATACCATATTCATCTCATATTATCAACATCATTCTTTCACTTTTGTGTTTAACCTCAATTGATCAAATTGCATGCATATTTACTTTTATTGTTTTGCATTTAAAAGCCCTAAAATATTGGCCTTATAATCTTGATTGGTTAAGCAAAAGCACAATTGTTTAGTGTCGTGAGTCTCTTGGAAAAACGATATTTGGTCTTACCACTTATTATTACTTGATAAGATTCGGTACACTTGCCAGAGTATTAACACAAGGTCGCTCCAGTAGTGCATTGTATGAAGTATTGGCTTCTACCAACAGGAACCTCATCCTGAGCTTTTTCGCTTCCTTTCCCGCTCCAGATTTCATTCTCAAGTTGAGATATCCTCAAGTGTCAACTCTTTCTCCCGCGAATCCTACAATATGCTCATTGAATGGGGCTATCACGTCCTTGGAAAGGTCCATTTTTAGGAACGTGGCCCAGTATAGAATGTTAATCGAACTACCCTGATCAACTAACATTTTACTAACGTCATATCGTGCTATCTAGGCGGTGTTGACCATGGGGTCATCTTGATCAGGATTGGGGTCGTGGAAGTCAGCATCTGTAAAAGTGATGTTTGGCATAGATAGAGGTTGTCGGTCTACCAAGTGCATAGTTTTCAAGCTCCTCGGATGTCTTTTGTGAGCAAAGGATTAATGTCCTCTTCTAGTGAAACCTCCAGATATAGTATTAATCCATCATCGGACCGACCTATCTCGTTCATGCTCACAGGTGTGGCTTCGGGATATTCATCTATGGTAGTCATCTATCCGAGACGAACACTCGGGACTCTTGCGCAAAGCTTCCTTTCTAGGAGGGCTCCTCCTTCGGGCCTCCTCTCCCTTCATGTATTTTTGAAGATAGCCTGCCCGAACGAGCCTTTCTATCTCATCTCTCACTGTGGCACAGTCCTTCGTGTTGTGGCCATCATTTTGGAGAAGCTGACAGGTCCTACTTTTGTCGACGTTCTTTGGTAAGGGTTTTTTCCGAATTGTGAGGAGTTCAGTGTGTAGGGCTTCTTCGAGTACTCTTGTCGTGGGTGCGTTAAGAGTTGTGTAGCGATCATACCTGGGTGGCTAGGCTGACTCCTTTTGAAGGGGTCTGTCACCCTTATTGTCGTTAGAGGATCATTTTGCCTTTTTTTTACTCCCGTTAGTAGGGGCTTCTTGTTGTTGTTTTCTTCTTGAGTTTCTCAGGTCCTCCATACGAATGAATTTGGCCATCCTCTCCTTGAGTTCTTCCATAGTCTTTGGTGGCTCAACATATAGTTGTTCAGCAACGTATCCTGGTTTTAAGTATTTAGGTAGATTGTTGATGACGAATGTGTGATTCGCATCTTTCACTTGTCGTGCAATTTCATTGTATCTCTGCATGAACGCTTTTAGGGTTTCGTCCTTCTCCTGCTTGGTGTTCACCAACTCCGCCAGAGTCATTTCTTGCCTTCGCTTGGCGGCGTACTGTCTCCTAAAGAGAGTTGTTACGGTGGCGAAACTATCCACTGTATTTGGTGGAAGAGTGTGATACCATTCTAGCGCTTCATCCCTGAGAGATAGGGAGAAGGCCTTGCACTTGACCAGATCACTATATATGTAGAACGCCATTGCATTAGTGAAGTTTCTGAGGTGGTTATCTGGGTCCGCTGAGCCGTCATACCTTTCTAATGTCGGAGGAGGTTTCTCTGACATAAGAGCATGCATGATGGCTTCCATAAACGGAAGCAAATTGGGAGGTCTTGAAGCGGGTCCGGTGTGGGCAAACTGTCCTCCATTACGGTTGTCATTGTTGTTTCTGTTTGAGGCAGATCCTTCTGGTGGGGGTTGGCGTGCTCTCAACATGGCAATTTCTTCTGCTTTTTTGTGTTTGATCTCTTGCTATTGCTATATGATTTGCGCTTGTGCCTCTAGTTGGGCTTGCAACTCATGGATCATGTCTCTGGTGCTATTGTTCTCCATATTCCTTGTGTTCACCATTGGGTATCTGTTGAGATTGTTGATAAGGGAAGCATTGGTTTAGCTAACCTTAATCTCACAGTGCTTTATTCACCCTGGTTTTTGATGATGACAACACATTATTAATAACACATGTCTTGTTATGTGTTACATGTTCTGTTGCTTATTGATTGATATCTTATTGAACATGTTCTGTGTTAGCCTTGATATATGAATGCATATTCACTATTCTGATATACGTTACATCTGTTGTGATTGCATTGCATATGTTTTAGAAAAGGAAAACCACATGCACTTTGATGAACTTATATTGTGTGGCAAATCTGCAGGTCCTAAGTTGACTCCATTATTAATAGTGTCGATTAAGACTAAAGACTTTGCACATATTTTCAAATACAGTGCTATGTGAGATTTTACATTGAAAAGAATTTCAATATGTGCATATGTATCAAAGTCGACTGTGTGCGCTATGCATTCGACTTTGTTAGTTGTTTTATTTGGAATTTTGTTATGCTTGTGAACAATAACAGCTATATTTTCAAATGTTAGTTAAGCATTGAATGAGAGACAACTGTATTCAATGTGGAATTAATTTGTTTGACTTGATTGTGTTGAGATGGTTGACAACACAATTTCTATATCAATCTATTTTTTGATGATGATAACACATTGCTTAATAACATGCATATGTTGTTTGTTGTGTTTACATGTTCGTATGCATTTTAATTGTTATATTTGTTGAACATGTTTGATATGTGTTACATGTTCCTATGCTGTATGTTTGATATATATTTGGAACGTGTTTATATGCTTTATGTGTTATGTGCTTTGCATCATTTAAAATGTTTTATTGCACATGTTTTAAAGCTAAAAAACACAAATACTTTTATGAACTTTTAACTATGTGACAAAGTTCTAGTACAATCGATTATATAGTAAAGGGATTCGACTATGCTAAAGTCTTTGTGCAGATTTTGAGGATCAGTGTTGTCTGTAATTTTGAGAAGAAAAGAATTTCAAAATGTTTTACATGGTTGATGTCGACTATGTAGTTTATGTTGAGAAATAAGTAGGTTTCATTTTACACCAAGAGGGGGGGTGAATTGGTGTTTGTTCAAAAACAAAATCTTTTCGCAATCTTTATACAAAAATACAAAGCTTTTTTATCTTTCTTGAAATGCAAGTAATGACTGCTAAACAGATAAAGTCGACTGGAAATAAAAGAGTGTAGGGATAGAGAAAATCAAACACTGGTTTTTATACTAGTTCGGCCAACAATGCCTACATCGAGTATCCTTCCAACCCAAGAAGCAAATGCACTATAATGGTTGCGATTTTTACAACAAAGAATTTAAAGAAGCACCACACAAAAATATAAATCTCCTCTCTAACCCAAAACCAAAATATAGCTGCACAACAAAGCCAGAATTGCAACAAGAATCCCATCTTCTGCAATATGAACCCACGTCGAAAAATCCTCAACGTGTAACTAGCACTCTTCATAGGATGCCAAGCCTATCACAGCAGACTTCATAGGTTGTCAAGCCTTCAATCAACACAACAGTCTTCACAGGATGCCAAGCCTTCAAAGATCAATCAAGAAGCACCTTCCTCATGCAGATTATGATCAAGCAGTCAACACAATTGACTTCTCCCTTTGAATCTCTCTCAAGAAAGATCACCATCGTCTTCTTGGAGAATTCTTAGAGCTGTTAAAACAGAGAATTCAATCTGAAATAGGAAAATGAAAATGTCAGATTATTAAAAGTCTCATACCAACTCGTGTTCTATCTATTTATAGTTTTCTGTTAAACAGATTGCTTCTCAGTCGAATAGCCTACTAATGCAGTCGGTTGTATTAAAACAGTTATAACAGATAGTCAACATATAGGCTCTTAGTCAACAAAATTCAACACACGTTTATTACAGTTGACCAAGTCATTAATGCTTAACTAACTTTTGAAAAATATAGCCGTTGGAGCGTGTAAGCATAACAGAATTCCAAAGTGATCAATAACACAGTCGAATATGCAATATACAATGTCGACTGACACATGTAAAAACACTTTGAAATTCTTTTCAACTCAAAATCTCACATAGCACTGGTTCACGAAATCTGTACAAAGATTTTAGCATAGTCGAACCCATTATAGGTGTATTCGACTGGACTAGAACTTTGTCACAACAAATATAAGTTCATAAAGGTGCTTGTGATCTTTTACTTCCAGAAATGTGAAATAAAATGTTTTCAATCAATCAGTAAATATTTCACATATTCATACAAGCATGTCTACAAATATATCACGCAATCAATCATAGCAACATACATCACAATACATCAAAACATGTTCAGCAGATATAACAGTTTATTCAAAATATGAACATGTAATGCAGCAACATGTGTACTGTTATTAAGCATTGTGTTGACATCATAAAAAACTAGTTGGATATAGAGTTTGTATTGTCAACAATCTCAACAGTTTACATATTCGACTGTACCTGTTGTTTGATTTGGAATTTTGTTATGCTCTTGCACTCTACGGCTATATTTTAAAAGTTAGTTGAGCATTGATGACTTGGTCAACTGTATTGAATGTGTTGTGTTATTTGTTGAAGATAGGCTTCTAAGTTAACTGAACTGTTATAACGGTTATAATACAGTCAACTGAATTAGTAGCACATTCGATTGAGAATCTGACTGATGAACAGAAATCTATAGATAGACTGAACACGAGTTTGTTCTGAGACTTTTGATAAACTGAAAATTTCATTTTTGATTCAGATTTCTCTTAGCTCCAAGAATTCTCCAAGAAGACTGTGGTGATCTTTCTTGAACGAGATTCATTGAGGAGACATTGTGCGCTTACACTTGTTGATCATTACCTACACAAGTAAGGTGCTTCTGTTTGATCGATTTGAAGGCTTGGCATCCTGTGAAGACTGCTCAATTGTGATCAAGGCTTGGCATCCTGTGAAGACTGTTGGAATTGTACCTGTTGTGATACAGGGGATAGTGCATTTTGAGGATTGTTCAAAGTGGTATTGTAGATTGCAGAAGAGGGGATTCTTGCTACAACTCTGGTTTTGTTGTGCAGCTATATTTTGGTTTTGGGTTAGAGAGGAAATTTATATTTTTGACATGAAGGTCGTTTATAAATTCCTTGTTGTAAAAACCACAACCATTATAATGTATATTTACTTTCAGGTGGAAGGACACTGGATGTAGGCATTGTTGGCCGAACCAATATAGAAAGTTGTGTTTGAATTTCTCTATCTCTTATCTTTTACATTCCATTCGACTCTATTTCTAACGCAGTCTACTATGTTTTTTCCGCTGCATACATTTTCTGATTGCTTGTATTTCAAGAAAATTTAAAAAGCTTTATACTTTGTTTGCAAGATTGCGAAAAAGAACATATTTTTGAAACATCACCAATTCAACCCCCCCTCCCTCTTGGTGTTTAAAAAAGCTTACCTGTTTTCCAACAGACTGCTACTAATTTGATTTAACTGTTATAACTTTCAGAGGATAGTCGACTGTATTAGTAGCTTAGTCGACTACAGGAGCATCTGATTTATGGAAATCTATAAATAGACGAGACCTGAGTTATTCAGAGAACTTTTGGAAGAACTGACATTTTCATACTCTGTTTCAGATTGATTCTCTGTGATTTAGAGCTTCAAGAACTCATCAAGAAGACGGTGGAGATCTTTCTTTGAAGAGGTTCTGAAGGAGAATTCTATTGCGCTTACTACTTAATCATTATCTACACAATTGAGGTGTTCTTTGGTTGATCAAGGCTCGTGTTACAATCTGTTGGAGATTGTTGTACCTGTTGTGATTACAGAGGGTAGACTCATGGAGTCTGGACACTTTGAGGATTGTTCAAAGTGGGTTGAAGATTGCAGAGAGGGGATTCTTGCGGCAGTTCTTCTTGTGTGTTTTTGCCTATATTTTGGTTAGAGGGTTAGAGAGGTGTTTTATATTTTTGACGTGGAGGTATCTATAAAAGCCTTGTTGTAAAAACCTTGACCATTATAGTGCATTTGCTTCCTGGGATTGGAAGGACACTGGATGTAGGCATTGAGGTCGAACTAGTATAAAAACCTGTGTCTGAATTCTCTATCCCTACTCTTTTACATTCAGTCGACTTTATAATTCACGTAGTCTACTTTGATATTTCGCTGCACTTAAATTTCTATTACTTGCGATTCAAGAAATTGTGTAAAGGTTTCTAGTTTGTGAAAAAGATTTTAAAAAGACTATGATTTTGAAACCTCGCCAATTCACCCCCCCCCCTCTTGGTGTTGAAAGGAAGACTACCTGTTTTCCAACAGTATCTTCAAATCTTCGTGCCTCACGGTGGCGTCAAAATGTTTCAGTATGAATTTTGTAGGACCGAGAGACTAACCTGGTTGTCGCGTCTTTATACCCTGTGGTTGCCTACACAGTTTACTTTCCTATGATTTGGACCGCTCGCTTGTTCCTTCGACTCGCGCCGTTCGTTTTCCTTCACGAGTAGAGGGGGGAGGTACCTACAAAAGGCACTATGGCGCTCAAGTTAAGCGTGAATTGTGGAGCCTCAACTCTCAAGAAAGTGATTTTATTATCACTAGGAAATATTTCTGAGTGTGAGTGGAGGGTAGGTCGAACGTACCTGGCTTATAACCTTGGACCTGTATTTATAAGTTACCGTTAGCTCAATAAAATATAAACAGACTTACCTTAAACGGTTTTATCTTAAAATCCGGTTGGTTGCTCATAAACGGCTTTATAAATATCATTATATCTTTAATATCTTTAACAAGATATTCTTTATCTGTTGTATTGCCAACTCAATAACATTTTGAGTGTTGGCCCAATAATAATGGCCTAACACTATTTGTCGTGTGCTTTGACGAGCGCTATGTTTGATTGACTTTTAACAAGCACTGACCTTAGCTTGACCTGATTAGTGGGTGCTATTACAGTAAGTAGATCGATTAGTATTGTTTACTAATCGTTTGACCTAGATATCAAAATAATTTTTTATCAATTCATTTAAGTATGTAAGAAGAAATATTTATCTTATGTGAACTCAGAATAAAGAAAGATAAATATTTAAAATTGTCATTATAAGCTATTTTTCTCTCTTCAACACACAATTAAGGAGAAAACTATCTCATTGTCCATGTAATACTGTTTTCATACCTTGTTTTCTTATCTGTGCACAAAATTTCAATAAATTCAAATAAAGTATCTAAGTTTTTTTAATTTACAATTACTAAAATAATCTTGCTTCCTAGAAGAAAAGGAAGAATGATTTCAAGTTATTAATAATATAAAATATTAGTAATAATTGGTTCTTTTTATGGACTCTTACCACCTTTAAAATTTCTTTCCCTGTTTTTTTCCTTGATCATTTTCTCTTCTTCTCTTTCTCGCCCTTTTTTTTATTAAAGAAAATTTTTAAATTATAAATATTTTAAGAAAACATTTATATTTTGGACACAGATTTAAATTTTAATTTTCAAGAAGTCATGAAAATGCTAAATTAGCAACAGTTGTTATTAAGCCGTGAGTTACCTGGCCTTTGTTCCCTTTAATTTAAAGATATGTCATTTTTATTATAAAATATAAAAATGAAAGTTCTGATGTGAGATGTGAACTACTCAAACATCGTTAACGTCGCCATTAGTAATGCACAATTTCACGATAATAATTCAATTTAAAATTAAAAAGTTGAAATATTTTTTTAATATCGTATACTCAATATTTATATTTGATGTATCGACTAAATTGAAATAATTTTGAAATCTAAGAACAAATTTAAAAAGGATAATTTTATAGGAGTATAGTTGTAAGAAAAGTATTGTTTCAACTAATTAAAATTACTTTAAACATGATTTTTAAAATAATGATTTTATCATGCGTAACAATTTGAAATTGGGTAACGATGTAAAATTTTATATTTTAATTAAATTATTTAAGTATAACAAGAAAAAGAAATACTTTGTTGCTATCAATTAATATTATTACTATTATTATTATTATTATTATTATTATTATTATTATTTATATTTAGAAGAGCCTCCCTCCATAATTATTTTTCTTCATAATGATAACACAAGCAGCACCAAGGTGGTGGGGGGAAAAAGTGGTATAAGAGCAAGTTGAAGACTTTTATATAATTATTTAACATCCTCATTGGACAGAGCTAGAGGTTTCGACCAGGAGACAAGGATACCTTTGGTTACATAAATTCTAAGAATTCCTCGTCAAAGGTCAAAAACAAAATATTAAAATTATTTTTATCATTATTCGATTCTTTTTAAATTATTTATCATATGAGAAACTTAACGATTTAGTTACTATCCAGCTGTATAAAGTGATTATAATATGTTCAATTTGAAAGGTGATTATAATAAAATATAAGGAATAAACAAAAAATAAGTGTCATGTGTTAATATTAAAAGGATACTGTTTTTTTTAGTCCTATGACAAATACTAGTTATTTTCAACTTGGTTCCAACATTTTACTGTCAATGATTACTTAAATTAAACATTGTGTCATATTCAAAATTTAACCTATAATAATTATTTCAATAAAGAAAAATAATTAATCTTTTGACACTTCACCAATCACTTTAAAATTTGTTTTTAAAGATAGTGCTGTCAAAACGGGTCATTCGGCTCGATTATTCATCACGGGTTGCTCACTTAGTAAGTCAACCCAACCTGACTCATTTATTAGCAAGCTAAAAAAATTTGAACCTTTAACTCGACCCACCATGAGTTGGTGAGTTAAACGGCTTGATTCACTAGCTCACTTAATTATAATTTTTTTCAAATAAAAAAATTACAAACTTTTTGTAATTCAAATCTAAATAAATTTCACTCCCAAAATGATGTTAAATTCAAGACAATTCAAAATAATAAAAAAAGTACAATACAATCCACTTATAATGAGCTGAATGATATTTTTTAGGGTTTCATAAGATAATAAATTAACAAAATAAAACTAGGTGGGTTAGTGAGCCAACCTGGCCCACCACGGATTCAATCCGGATGATAAACCGGTAGGGGTGGACAAATAGAACTGAACTACTAAAATCTGTACTGAACTAAAAACTAATTTTTCTAAACTGAACTCAACTGTAAAACAGTTCAGACAAACTGAACTGAACTGGTTTTTGTTTTATCAAACTGGATTGAACTCAACTATACTAAATTGTACTAAAGTACAATATAAACTAAACTGAATTACTAACTATACTAATTTTAAATTGAATTGTACTAATCACCTGTCGGATGACACTCATTTTTCTTATTTACTCTTTTACCCCTTCTCAACCCATGTAAATTTTTTATTTTGGTTTTTTAATATTTTTCTATTACTAACAAATTAATTAATTTTATATCGTTTAAATTATTCCAAGAGATGTCATTTTTTTTATTTTAATTCCTGTAAAATAATTTTCTTCAACTTTTATTCTTCCAAAGTTTTCAATAACTATTTTCTATTTTTTATTCTATTTTATATAATTTTGTAACATTTACAGCAATTTATTTTCAACAGATAAATAGAAAAGTAATTTAAAAAATTCAGAAAATAATAGAATAAAATAGTTCGACTGTAGTGTCTCTCAAATTTTAATGATGATCAACGTAAAATTAGAAGAATGAAGCACTAGAACAAAATTGAGAAAATGTAAAACAAAGCAGTAACGTAATTTACGTAAGATAATGTATGGAATCGTATTTTCAAACACATCTTTAAACATGAGTTGAATTTGCTAACAAATAAATAAATTATTTGAAAGTTTTTTTCATTTAGTTATCTTTTTCTGTTGTATTTAAATATGTGGTAAATTTGATTGTTTATTGATAAAAAAATATTTAGTATAACAGTTTGTCTAAAAAAAACATGAATATTAATAAAAGTAATATATGTTTATTGATAGAAAAAATATAAAAATTTATGATAAAAAATTTTATCTTAAAAAATTAATTATTAATTTTTTATGTGAATGATTTCTTTATTAATATTTTATTATTAAATAATATTTTTTTCAAGACGAAAGAGTTGGGAATTAGAAAAGAAGAAAGAGTAGATTCAGTTTTCGGTTAACTGAACTGAAACTGTTATAAGTTCAGTTTTTAAAAACTGAACCATAAAATAGTATACTGAACTTTTAGTAGAAGTGGATCAGTTTCTTTTAGTATAATATATTACAGTTAACTATAGTATAGTACATATAAGTAATTTTTGCCCAGCCCTATAAGCCGGTTTATATGAGCCGGGTTGAAAATTGATCCGCATAAAAAAATATATTTTTTTCAAACCCAACCCAGCCCGAACCCGTGGTTGACTAAGTTGGCCTGCAGGTAACCCATTTTGACAGCTCTATTTAAAGGTAGGGCGTTGATCCCTGCATCTCCACCTTTTAGAGCTCCACCTCCCCATTTTTTTTTTAATTTTCATTAATTACAAAAGTAATCTTTTTTTATTTTTTATTTTTATTTTTTTAACCCTCTTAAAAAGTAACCCTAATTTTTACTTTACTTTCTACTTCATTTTTACTTTGACAGACTTTAGAAACTTTCGAAAGAGCTCCACCTCCCCTTCCTTTTCGCATTCAGACCCCACCCTCCACCTTTCATTTTCCAAAAGTTTTCAACTTTTCCAGTCATCTCCGGCGGTTATGTGTGGCGGTACAGTGATTGTGTGCGGCGGTGTGGCACGGTGGTCGTGGCTTTGTAGTGCGATGTGGGTGTGTGCGGCACGGTGGTCGTGGCTCTGTGGGTGTGTGTCGCCTTGCAGCGGCGAAGGTGCGGCGTGGTGTGTGCGGTGGTGCGGCTTGAGTGTGCAGCAGGTGTGTGCGACGGTGCGACGCGGTGGTGCGGTGATTCGTTTGGTTTCTGTCGTTGAGAGGTTAGTTTTCGTTGCGCTTGATTTCTTGGTTTGCAAATGTATGTGATTTAGGGTTTAAGATTAAATTGATTTTTGCTCTGCACGATTGTTGTTTTGCTTTGTGCTGTGAAGTTTCTGGTAGACGTCTATGTGTGTGCGTAGGAGGAAGAAGATAGAGGAAGAAGATAGAGGAAGAAGACAGACCTTAAGGGATGTCGGACATCCGTTTCACCTTAAACGGATGTTGACATCTGTTGACGGATAATCAGATCCGTTTAACGATTTAGGCTATTTTTAACAATAAATTACATACCTCTCCGCGCTTACGTATCTCCTTTCGCCACCACGCCTTCAAACACCACTTTGCAGACACGATCACGGGAAAAAGAAGAAGAATTCTGTCAACTATTCTCACAGTGAAAGAAAATTTTCACAATAAAAGAAAATTGTGAAAGAAAAGAGAACACAAAGAATTCGAAAAACTAGGAGGTGCAAAAATCAACGCCCTTAAAGGTAATGTGATTATTATAAAAGGTTTTTAAAGATATTGTAGTTACTGGAATGACTTAAAACATGTTTTTAGTTTTTAAACTTGGATCAAAATTGAAATTTATAACAATTTCAAATTATTTGATATATTTTCTTTTTAATCTAATAACATGAAAATTTTTTAGTTTGTTAAACGGTGTTTAAAATTGATATTTAAATTGAAAAATGTCAAATAATATAACAACTCAAAACATCAACATCAAAACATCAACATGAATTATACTTAAACATGTCTAAAAAAAGTGGTCGAATTAAAAGGTTTATATTTATTTAATTTTTAAAGTTTGAAAACTAAAATTTACCCAAGTTTGAGACATTAAGTTTAGAAACTAAAAACATATTTAATTTTACTAAAAAGTTTAAATAAGTTCATATTAAACATCACCGTAAACTTTAACATTTTAACTATACTAACACTCCAAAACCTATCTATCATTTGTCATCATAAAAAATTTTATAAAATAAACTAAAAAAGATAATAAAAAAAACATAGGAGACCTTACATGATAAGAAATGACATTACATGAAACATAAACAAATTAACAAGTTATACATATTATAAAAAAATATAAAAAAATATATTGTGGAAAGAAATCAAACTACTTGTATTGTTATCTATGTATAAAAACTAAAATAGCTAAATTATCAACAAAATACACTCTCATATGAGAAACCTTAAAATTTGTATGCTTAATGAAAGACAAACATTTAAGTTATCCCTCTCTAATACGTATTCTTTTAAAAAAATACTTACTATATCTGAGAGGATATTCAAGGAATGCATTCTAATTTATTTATGTTGATTTCCAACAATTTGGAAAAGAAGAAAAGGAAGAGTTCCGAATACTATTCCTTGTTAACATATGCAATTACTTTTTTATCCTTGCTTTAATTTAATTTTTTCTCAATATTTCTATGCAAAGATTCCTTTTCAAAACTTATTTCATTTTTTAAGAATGTTACAATTTTACACATACTCTTCTAAGTTATATCCATGATAAAAACATTAATTACAATAGTAATTAGTTTATAATATTTTTTGTTATATTACAACATAATATTTAACTAAAATCATTTTCAAGCAATCACATATTAATTTTATTAACAATTTATTTTACTAATTAATTTTTAATTTAAAATTAATTATTTACATTTTTATTTTTTATTAATTTTAACGAAATACATTTTATTTTGTATCCATTTAACAATAAGGACAAATTGTAATTTTTGTAACATCCTAATTTAGTAATATAAAACTACTAAAATAAACATTACATAGATAATGATATAACAAAACTACAGATTTGCTATGAATAAAAGTTCTTCACCTGAAAAACTAAAGTACAACCTGCTGAATCAACTGAAAAGATTGTATCCCTAAGCTGAAACCATTAAGGTGATCATCGCAAAAGAGAAATAACAAACAAAGACAGACCACAGATTTTACATACCATTTAAAACAATGATAATATACAAGCATATTATAAATCAAACAACACAACACTTTCTCCAATCCACTTGAGACCCTTTTTACTATCCGAATAGATGCATTGATGTCAGACTCATGGGGAACCTGCACCGTGTATGGTGGAGCAACCTAGCTCAGAAAATAATAATAACCACATCCTCAACCACCACCAATAATACCATACACCAAGGTTAATCCATCAAACATCTATAGTCGAACCAGTGACCATAGACTAGGACCTCCTGCTACTCTCCACAACATAATCACCCACCTCTACATGAAATTGGGTCATTAAGAGTGTCAGGATCATTCCCCAATCCAAGAGCCCCTACTTCAATACATAACACAACAACCAACTGAGGATATTCCTCCTTGGATTTCCTTTCTCACATGATACTTGAAATCCACACTTCATACATAGCTTGAACATCATCATCACATCACCTCTTTGATCATATAATCTCATACATACTTATACATCATTCACAATGAATAGAAATGTAATTCCAATCCATAAGGAAACAAGAACAAAAAGAATAAAACACCCTTGTACTAGTCGCTCAACGACCAATCTCGCTGAGCGATCATAGAGTCCTCTCGCTGAGTGACCCCACTCGCTGAGCGAATACAAAGGCAGTGGTCCCAGACCCCAACCCGCTCGCTCAACAACCCAGTCCGTTGAGTGAATAAAACTTCCAATGCTCCCAGACTTCAACCTCTCGCTCAACGACCCCTCTCGTTGAGCGAGAGTGGAAATAGTGGTCCATGTTGAGATTGTTGATAGGGGGAGCACAAGTTTAGTTGTACTCGTAATATCATTTATAACTGTGTTTTTCATGATGACAACACATAATTAATCATAACACATGTGTGTCCTATGTTATACATGTTATATGCTTATGATTATTGTTATATCTGTACAAGCATATATGTGAACATAATTGTGTTGTTTATAGCATACCATTGTGTTTAATATGTGATTTTATATGTGTATGCAAAACATATGTTTTTTGGAAATGAAAAACTATAAGCACTATGGTTGAACTTTGAAATGTGGCAAAACAACAATTTTAAGTTGATTACATTATTGTTCAAATCGATTAAAACTCGTAGGTTTGCACAAATACTTTTCAAGTGTGCTGTGAGATATTTTGAGAAGAAAATTTTTCAAAAATGTGTTAAGTGTTTTTACTTAATCGATTGCATGCGACTTGTATTCGACTAATTTAGTTATTGTTTTGAAAATTGTTTCAATGCTTAACATAACTGTCACAACAGTAAAATTTTTTAATATGTTGACCAAACATTTATGAAAAATTGATTACATTAATTGAGATATGCATAGGCTAGATTAATAGCCTAATCGATTGAAATGCGTCTGTTTTGTGAGTAACTATATATTGACGCATGACTTGATATCTGTAAGAAGAATTAATCTTTACACTTTCATGTCTTTCAGATTAACCAATGATATCTTACAGAGGAAAGAAAATCTCCAAGGACCAAAGATCCACCGTGGTGATTTAGAGTCTTGAAGGTTTCTTTCATAGCAAGGCTTACTGTGTTTGAATGGCTAATCTCTCTGCAAAATGTGTATTATGCTTGATCAGGAACTTTGCAATCATGAAAATTGGCTGGTATTCACTGTGGTGTTTGTAGGAAGAAGAACTGTGTTCTTGACTTTGAGAGTGTCTCAAAGGATTTCACAATAGAAGAGAGTGTTCTTGTTGCGTGTCTTGTTTGTTGTAATGCCTATATTAGATTAGTGGGTTAGAAAGGTGTTTTACATTTTGACATGAGGTCGCTGTAAAAACCTTGGTGTAAAAACCTAGATCTTTATAGTGCATTTTCTTCGTGTGATTAGAAGGACACTGGATGTAGGCAGGTTGTCCGAACTAGTATAAAAACCAGCGTTTGATTTCTCTTATCCCTACACTCTTTATTACAGTCGATTAATCTGTTTGTGTATCCAATTAAGTGAACTACTGCATTACATATCATTTTACTTGCGATTCAAGAAAAGCGTAAAGACATCTTATTTTGCAAAAAAGATTTTAAAAGCATACATTTTGCACATCACCAATTCACCCCCCTCTTGGTGTGAGAAATGAAGCACTTCTTTTTTAACAGTCCAGACCCCTAACTCACTTGCTCAGTGACATTACTCACTAGGCGAATCCTCAAACAGTGGCCCAAACCCCCCAACCACTCGCTCAGTGACCCAACTCACTAAGCGAATCCTAAGACAGTGATCTAAACGCCTTGACCCCTCACTGAGCGACTCCACTCGCTCAATGAGTCTGCATAATTCTGCAGCACGAAAACTACAGAATTATTACCCCAAACCACTCTTAACAATTGAATATATTTTTCCCAACTTCTAACCTTCCTAGATTGTTTTATACACTCAATTATACTCCACCAAGGGTGTCTAAACCCTTCTATCCTCAATCTAAACAAGTAACCTCAAGATCTCACCCAAAAACATACAAAAACTCAACTTAGAGACTCAAATTGAATTCTACCAATTGAGGCATAATTTCAATCAACTTAAGGACCCTAACCAGTCCCAAATTGTTAAGATATGTCAAATATTCTATTAAAGGATATTAGGCAATCAAACATTATGTTAGTTATATTTTAGATATTATTATAATTTGTGTAGATTTGTGCACATGTTTTTCCTTTAATAGATGAAGGATTATAGGATCCTTGTATGTATATATATGGTACTCTATTCTTTGAAATAATACATCAGAATTTTTAATCCTTTTAATACAAATGACATACCAAGACTTCCCAAACCGACCATTTGCACACAGGACCGCAAACTCGAGTTTTCAGTAGTTGAGTTCCTCAAATTGAGTTATAAACTAAGTAGAATTCTACCTTATTACCCTCCCACACTCCTAACTCAATTTTCTATCATTTCAAAGTATTAAACAGGACTCAAACAAGTCATAACTCACCCCAACTTCAGCAAATCAGCTCATCAGCCATATTTCACCATTGACATACATTAGACATAATCTTTTAACACAAGAATAACTCTTTCCTTCAACAAGTTAATCATAAAATTCACTTTATTAACATCAGAACCAACCTCAATATTACTTACAATAGACTCAACATTATTTAAAACCATTCACCATCATACAATTCATCAACTTCACCATATAATCTCAATTATCACTAACATACCATAAAATATTTCATCCAAACAGTTTATTTATCACATACCATCAAATTCACACTACATATTTCAAATTTAAATAATTATCTAGCTTCCCTTACCTCGACTTAAAAGCTGAAAAACTTCTAAACGCTCCAGAAATTTCTTGTAGCACAAGGTACTTTTAAAAAACCTACAAATCACCAATTGGTAATTGGAGACCAACCTCATAACTACAAACGGACTAAGAATCAAGGGAGAAAGATTCTTGGTCCATGCAAAATAGAACCACTTTACATGACCAAGAACCCTAAACACTAAGGAAAAGGGGTTTAACACTTACTTTCTCAAATCAACCAATTGATCGGTCAGTAATATAACAAGTTTAAAAAATTCTATTTATATTATAAAATTATTTTATAATAAAATACTCAGTCTTATTATTTTAATACATCTACCAACTCTAATACTCTATTTTTTAGTTTGTTACCATTTAACCTTTTAATTCATTAAAACATACTTTTATTAGTCATATCAATTCAATCGTCACAAACCTTTATAAACTTTAGCATCAAAATCACTTCCAAATTTCTTAAAAGAAACAACACCACTTTATCATTTATTTTTTATCAAATTCATGTACTTACTCATGCTTGAATAATCTTTAAAAAAAAGTCTAAGAGTCCAAGATACCACTTGTTGGGCCATAGAATCTTGACAAATCAAAATAAAATTAGTCTTCAACCGAAGTCTCAAAAAGTCTTTCCTGCGTATATGCTTTAAAACATGAACAACTCTCAAACTAGCGTAAAGAAAAGTTTGCATCTAAAAAAAATCAGATAAACTATCAACATATTTCTCTCTATTATCCTTTAATTATGACACATATAACCAAATCAAGAAAACTTTAAACTGCATAATCAGTATTCATTTATAATTAATTAACAAATAAAATCTATCAAATAATTTTCTTAAAATAAACACTTTGTTCTTCAATATTAAAAAAATTCAACATAAAAATATAATAAACAAAAGTTAGTGATATATAATTATTAAAAAAATAAACCTTTATATTTATATAAAAATATAAATATGGTAAATGTAAACAGATCCATAAAAAGTACATGAAATATAACTCCAAAAAGCTCTCAGCAGCATCCAAGATTGGTCCCATTAGAGGGTCATGGTCTGAAATAGAAATGTGGATAGTTTAGTAGTGTGGTGACCACACACCGAAGACATAGCAGACCTATTTTGGGGAAGTGTTGTAACCTCTGCATACATTTAATAGGCAAAGTAGGCCCAATAATTGTTGTTTCTATAATAAGATAATATGGCATTTACCTGTAATCAATTCACTACTGAACTCAATTTTTAGGAACCTTTATCTTGTTTCATACGTGTCATCCAATGCATTTACTTATAGTTTAGCATTCACGTAGGGAGAATTAAAAATTCAATAGTGAAGTTGAAAACAACATCCTTAACAGATAAAAGTATTATTTAGTGGACATCCTATGAATGAGTTTTTCTTTTTGTTTTAAAATTAAAAAATTCCTCATATACTGTAGATGACTGTCTTCAGTTTTGTGAGAAACCTTGGTATGACATTAAATGTCAGAAGAGATACAAAGAACAATTTATGATTACACATCCAACCTGTCACACTAATGATGGATAAGAAATAATAGAGCTAAAATAAAGAAAGAAGAAACATATAAGAGACAGAATCCAAAAATAAGGGGTTTAGCTACAAAGAAATAAGTGAGAACGAACATAAAAAAAAAAAAAAAAAAA
>NW_014542845.1:303343-325945 GCF_000741045.1 Vigna radiata var. radiata
AAAAAAAAAAAAAAAAAATTATTGAAAAAAAAAAAAAACTATAAGAACATACATTCTTAAAACCACTTTTCTATTGTCTTCAGAATACAACGTTAGTTTTATTTTCAAACTTTTTTTTTCTGTACCCCTTTGTTACTTACTAACAGCACCCATAGTAATTAGAAAAAGACTAAAATAACCATGTTATTATGTTGCTGGAGTTGCTACCTTAGCCTCTTCTGTCATTCCTGCTGCTGCGTCATCACCTTTGCACCTCCGCTGTCCATTGCACTCTGAGAGGAGGGAAAGAGTTCATTTATCATTTATGTTCCGACAATCTTATTATGAAAATCTAATTTTAGAAAACATCATGTAAGTTTCGAAAAATTTGTTCTGAAAATTCTATTTTATAAAGCTCGTTTAAAAATCTATTTTATGTAATCCAGAAAACTTGTTTCATAAATATTATTCCGAAAAATATAGAAAACTAGTTTCAGAAAATTTTAAAATAAATGATCAAAAAGTTAATTTTATAATGAATAAAATATCATTTTAACAATTATGAACTATACTTAGAAATTATGAAGGTACAAGAGCAAACGCAAGGCCCATGTGAAAAACACACTAATGGAACTTTAATAAAAGTTGTCAATGAATAAATAAACATTAGGAATTTATTATTGGTACCCAATGTTTTTGCTAAATCATCCTCAACTCTAAAAAAAATATATATTTTTTGTGTTTTGCGAAACCAATCCTTGGTTATGAGGTGGTTTCTGCGTTATTATTAGGTGTGACTTCACAGCGCATAACATAAAGTAAACAATTATGTTATTTCACAAAAACGTAACAGATATTCGTTTAAGTCGTATATCTAGCTATAAAAGTTATCTTTTTACAGTTAGTTTTTATTGAAATTGAATCAATTACGATATATTATACCCATAAAAAGCTAATTTTACGATAAATTAATTTTGTAATAATAATTAAATAAATCAGTGTACAAATTGGTTTAATAATACGTACAACTTACTTTTTATCAGCAATCAAGTTAATTGTGACATAAGAAAAAGTAATTTATGCAATAATAACGATTAAAAAGATAATTTGTCTTACCAAAATTCATCTCTAACAAGCTTATGGAAAATAAAATACATAATGTTTCTATAATGTTTCTGTTGTACGGATCTTGGATCAATCTGCGTCGTCTTCTCTAGCGACCGTCCGCCTGGGTCCTCCGGATGTTCGTCAGTAGTTCTCTGTCCTCCTGTGATGTCCGGCCGGGTACCTGCTAAAGGCACTCCGACGCTCAAGTCAATGTTCAGTTTTTTATATTAAAGTTAGTGATAGAGAGAGTGAAATAAATGTGCATTAAATGTGTCTGCCTACCTCTTACCTTTGACTCTTATTTATAGTCTTTTTTTATGGGCCCATGATTAACAAAATCTTAATCATGGGCCAATTACTGGCCTGCTGAGGTTAATTTAGTTTTACCTTAATCATGGATGTTTACCGTGTCAATGTCCTTGACCGAACGTCCGCTTGGTCTATTCATGCGAGCATTTTGCGGGGACGCCCCGCTTATCCGATATATGGGTTCGTGAGTTTTGGTATTTATTTTACTTTTGACGTATTGACGTACTAACCGGGCGTCCTAGTAATATGGTGAGCATGGAGGATGTCGGACCGCCTTTGCGGTGACAAACTCCATGCGAATTCTTCAAAGTTACTCATGGGCGGGTTTGTGTCCGGCCCTGACTGTCGATAGTCATGCAGACACGACAACGTCAAGCCGCATGGTGGTTCGTGGGCTGTGCGCGTTTTGTTGGACCAGACCCTCTCGTGGCCGGGTACGGGCCGGGTGGCTATCTAGGGTACACATAACAAACAATGCACTTCATCGAATGGGAATTCCTCTTTGTGGCGAAGCTAAATCCATTCTTATAAATCCTGGTAGTTTTAAAATTGAGTCTATAAAAATAGTTCTAAATCATTTCCTCTTCACAGAAAAAAAACCCTCCTATTTATTAGTTGTCATTAAATCTTTTTATTACTTTTAATACTTATTTTGTAAAACATTAGAAAGATTGATGAGACAGAATCTAGCGTCAGCCTTTATTGAGAACAAAAATGAATGGATGATTAACATCCACTGACCCTACAGAAGGAAAACAATGTTTGTTGAAATAAAATAAGATACAATCTGGTTCTAGAATTTGCAAAGATTCATGTTTCTTGATCATTCTTCCCTCTTGAATCTTCATTTCCACCCCACTGCTTTATCCTATCTTCTGCAAGGGATGCCTGCCATAATTCACACAGATAATCTTAATAATAAGCATCACGAAATTGGTTTTCGTTTGAAACGAACACAATGAAAAACATGTATTACCTCTTTATTCCAATCAGTTCTATAGACCATGAAGAATAGAACACAAGTTTGTAAGACTGTCCCCGAGAGCATTCCAGACCAAATCCCCTGAAATGACCCACCATAAAGAAATCCATTACTACATGAAGAAGGATGAAAAGAAAAAGTAATAATGAAAAGAAGGCTTACAGTGACACCCATTTCAAGCTTGTAGCCCAAAAGAAGACCCAGAGGAATGCCGAAGAGGTAGTAACAAGCTATATTCACGTACGCAACCGCAGCCTGCCACCCTGCACCGACAGCAACCCCTGAGAGAACTGGCTGCACGTTGTTGATCACAATGCAAATGGCCAACATGGGTGTCAGCTCCACCACCATCTCTCTCACTGCTGAATCGTTCGAGAACAAAAATGGATACTCATTTCGGAATATTATCAGAACCAGCGACAACGTCACACCGATCAGAGTCGAAGTAATCACAGCCACAAGAAGTGAAAACTTTGCTGTTCTCGGGTGAGATGCACCTAATTCATTTGACACTCTCACACTGCAAGTTCATATCAATGTTCGTCAACCAGTTACCCAAAGTTTGTCACTTTTTTGCAAACTTTCTCTCCATGCACTTTTATAATAGGAAAATGATATTTTAACATCAATTTTTTGAAACCATTTTGACACTGCACACGTGTCAAAATGTGGTTGGACGATTTCAAATTAAAAAAGAAATTTTGATTTTTTCCTTCCAAATATATCCTTACTTCAGTTTTTTTAATTTAAAATCATCCAACCATATTTTGACACGTGTGATTGGAGGATTTTAAATTAAAAAAAGCTGAGACAACGATATATTTAAAAAAAAAATACTAAATATATTTTTTTAATTTAAAATCGTCTAATCACATTTTAACACGTGTACAGTAACAAAAATTGATGTTAAAATATCATTTTTGGATAGGTAAAGATAAAATAATTTGAAATTTAGTTAAGTTGTGATTTAAGTTAATGACTTTATTTTGAATTTAATGCTTTTATTTTATATTCCAAGGTTTGACTGTTTGTAAAGGAGGTGTCATTCCAACAACACCTTTTTTCTTTAAGTTTTTGAATAAATTAATTATTTATAAATACATAAAATAAATAAATATCATTAAATTGCTCTGTGAAATGGTTGGTAGGTAGGAAGGAAAGCAACAAACCTTACAGCTGCGTTCAATCCAAAGGACACCATGATAGTCCATCCCAATATGTTCATGCTGCAAATTCAGTAAACGGCACGTCAATATTCCATGAAAATGTTAAACATAATACGTTTTGAAAGATGGCTTTCCAAAGTCTTAATTGAAGATTACAGTGACACACCTACTTACAGATGTCAATAACGATTTACTAAATAAAAAAATAAAATTAAAAGTTTTATGTTAATATTTTTGGTGTACCTACCAATAAAATCTAATAAATTATTTCCACAAGGGAAAGCACGTACAACTAATTCTTTGTCCCAAAAAGAGGTAGGACAAACCATTTAAGGAGGAGTACAAGTCAAATTAAACTTTTGAAAGTGGCACTGAATGAATCTGCATATGGATTGGATTCAGATCCACTGCACATTAATTTTTAAATTCCATGCAACTTCAACTTTATATTATTAAATAAAACAAAAAATATTATCAGTGGAAGTCATCATTTTGAACAACGCCATCGGGTGCCATTTCTTTTAAGTGGATTCATATTCATGTGATCTAGCTATCTACACATCTCGATGAAAAAGAAAACTTTCCCATATATTTTATTGGACACGAGAGATGCACAGCCTGTACACATTCGCCTAATTTATGCATACTATTCCTGTTCAGATTAGTTTTCATCCAATATGCTAAACAAATGTATTATATTAAATAAACAATTATTACCACTGCTAAAATACACTTGCATGTTTTTCTTAAAAAAGTTAATATTTTTCTTCATTTTAAATTTCACAAGCAGCATCATTCCTGAATTACTCACCAGATGGACAGCGCATCAACCGAAACTTCCGCATTTTTCAAATATCCGGCGAAGAGAATCAAGGCCATAAAGTACCACACTTCCAAGCTGCGCACATTCAACAAAATTAAGTTAAAAACCAAAAATATATTTTATTTAGCACCTATTTATCATTTAATAAAACATTAATATGTCATTTTAATTACTTCACCTAATTTAATTAAACATTTCTTTTCTACAAAATTTATTTATTTTTATGCAAATTATTTTCGTTAATTAATTCTTCCACACACTCACTGCTATAGTACAATAAGGATTGATATTAATCAAATCCATAAATAATTGCTCCTTGATCATGAACCCTTAACGAAGAAGCCAAAAGGAAAACAACAGATGGGAATTAAAAAAATTAAGTTTATTTAATATAGTATAAAATAATGAAGGCGCGATCCACGGGTTGTTTTCATTTTTTATTTTTATTCAATCTAATTTTAAATTTTTGTACAATAGAAAAATAAAAATCTGAGAACAAGTACGACAGAGAAACAGAAAATCCAAAGATGCTATTGTTGACGTAGAAAACGAGGAAGACAACTTAGGATGGCTGGTTGAGGTATGAAGGAGACCACAATAACATGATAAGTTTTGCATGCAGAAGATTACAGACACAAATTAAAAAACAGCGGTCATTTGGATCGGGTCATAAAGGTATAATAATAATAATAATAATATAGTAAATTTTTGTATTTCTAAAGAAAAAGAAAAAGACAAAGAAGTGATAATATCAAAGTCATTGTAAAAAACTTATGTATGTAAAAATATTTTATATATATATATATATATATATATATATATATATATACTAGTATTTAATAATATATATTTTAACGGCAATCATTTGGTAATTACAACTTCACCAACCCTTAACAAGTTGTAAAGTTCATATTAAAAAGTCTTGTTTCATATTTACAGCACTTCCTTCAATTTATTTTCTTACCACATCTGTTAAGAAAAAGGAAATATTAAAAAGCACTTCACTAAAAATATTAATTGCTTTATATTTTAAAATTTTAAATAAAACAGTGTAACTGTGATAACCCCTTAATTATGTAACTTGAAATTAAAAAAAAAAAAGAGTATTTTTATATCTGTTAGGTGAATATGGTACTGAAAAAGAAAAAAAAATTATGTATGTAAAAATATTATATATACACACTAGTATTTTAATAATATATATTTTAAAGGCACTCAGTTGGTAATTGCAAACCTCACCACACTTAAAAAGTTGTAAAGTTGATATTAAAATGTCTTGTTTCACATTTACAGCACTCCTTTCTATTTGTTTTCTAAACAACATCTGTCAAGAAAACGAAAATATTAAAAAGTACTTAACTAAAAATATTAATTGCTTAAACTTTTAAAATAAAAATATTAATTGCTTTAACTTTTAAATTAAATAAAGCAGTGTAACTGTGATAACCCCTTAATTATGTAACTTTTCAACCATACTTATATATATTTTTGAATAATTGAGCAGTTTTTCTAGTAAAAAATAAATATAACTTGGAATTAAAAAAAGAAAAAAGAAGAGTATTTTATATCTGTTAAGTGAATATGGTACTGAAAAAGAAAAAAGGAGAAGGAGAAACCAGAGCATGACAGCAGAGGCAAGAGAGAGGCGAACGAAACCCCAAAGGTTGTGAAAGGCTTTAAGGGAGAAGCCAGACCACGCTTCCCCACAGGTCCCACTCACTATATACGCGAACTGACCTACGTCGATGAACCACCACGAGGCGTTCAGCACCACGGCGGCGCCCACCATGCCCCACCCGAGCTCCAGCATGAGAAGCCAGCTGAACACGATGTGCAGCACCAGCGCCGCCGCAGCGATCCACGCCATCACCATGATCCTGCTCTGCGCCTGCAGAAATTTCTGCATGGGGTAGTTCATGGCGTAGGCGAACAGCTGCGGAATCATCCACACCGCGAACTCCCCAGCCGCCGCCGAAATCGCCGCCGTCTGACCTATCGCCCTGAGCAGCGGCGCTGCGAAGACGTAGAGCAGAGTCAGTAGAATGGCGGTGGCGTTCAGAATCACCCACGAGCGCTGCATGTACACCCCCAGCATGTGCACTTGCCCCGCCCCGTATGCTTGCCCGCACAGCGTTTCCAACGCGCTTCCCATTCCAAACTGTGCCAAACTCCATCATTAATTAATCAATCAATCAATAATGTGCTAATTAATTACATTTGTACTATTTTCCTATTAGATTATAAATAAAATTAGTTTATCTGATGTAATTCTATTAATCACTTAAAAATAAATTCAGTGAAATATTATTACAAAATATAAAAAAGTTAAAAAAATGGAAATTAAAAGATTATTTGTACAGATATAGATAGTTTATTTTCCATAGTACAAAAGAATATTGTTTTCTTGTATACATGTAAAATCATGATCTTATACTGTTGATGAATCTATTCCTACACTCACTTTTTTTTTTTTCCCATTTTCGTAATGGAAAGTACAAAGATTGGATTCAACAAAATTTAGGGTAAAGGATCTTCAGTGTTCTTAATATATTTTAGTGTTTACATAAAAATTGAAAGAAGTCAAAAAGATGGTAAAGAAATTAATACAAAAGTTGAATCTATAAAATAAAAAAGAAGATGAATACTGAGTGGTAACTTTAGGAGCAAATGAGTATGTAAATGAGACGGGGAGATTTTCTGTTTTTGTTAGGTACCGTGATGCCTAGGCAGAAGCCGGCGATGACTGAGTTTTCGACGGAGACGGCTGCGAGAGCGATGGTGCTGACGTGGCCGGAGAAAACTTGGGTGATTGCGCCGAGGGAGTACTGGCAGACGGAGGTGAAGATGGCGGGGGCGCCGAGGTACCAGAGCTTTTTGGACTCGACGAGGAACTCTCTGGCGAAGTCGGCGGCGCTGGCGATCGGAGCGATGTCATCGGATTCCGCCGTGAAGACTGCTGTGTCTGGTCGCGGCGTGAGAAGTGGTTGTGTCTGGCGGTCGTTGTCTCCCATGGTGATATGATCTCCCATACAGAGAAGTGAGCGTTGTGGGAAGGTTTATAAAGAGAGGTTGGGGCCATTAAAACACATCTTACCATTTAGTTAATAGTCTCACCCTCCCTCCTCACTGCGGAAGAGGGAGAAGAAGGAAAAGGACAAAAGAAATTGGAAAATATAACTTGAAAATTACGGATTCGACAAAATAAACCCACAATTTAGCCCCAAATATAAATTTCTTCCCACGTTTTTAAGAATATTCACTGACAACTTTTAACGTAAATATAATCAGAGAGAATTAAATATTATCCAAATAAAACATATAAAAAATTCCAAACCAACGTGGTGCCACAATTTTATGAAAAGGGGCATGAATTTGTAAGGTTGCAATTCTTTTTCTATTACTATCAAATTCCAATTCTATTTTTCTTGTCCTATAAAACGTTTTCTTATAGAAATAACTACAATATTTTAAAATTCAAATTAGTAATTCTATCATTAATTTTTAAATATTTTTATTTTATTATTTTTTTTCCTGAATAATCCATTCCAAAAAGAATTCCAGAAACAAAATCTTGTGCCTTTCAGCTACAGACCCGAAAGCCTTAAAATTTGGTTATCCAATAATCGAAGTATGTACTTTTTCTTTTCTTTTCTTTTTTAAAGTTGTCTGAAAAATTATAAAAAAATATTTGTATATAAAAAGGCTGATGTACTTGATATTGATAAATATTTGAGAGAGAACAAAGTTAATAAATTTAGGCTTAAATCCTTAATTGGTCTCCATGCTAGGAGTGAATTTTCAGTTTAGTACTCGATTTTAAAAGTGTATATATTGGGTCTCCATGTTTTGCAATTTGTGTCAATTTAGTGAATTAATGACACTTCAAACAAGTTTGTAACAGCAATTGGAAGGTGTCCAAACGTTTAAACAGTTAATAAACATGCTGCAACTCAAAATGACTTCTCCACTTGCAATTTTCAAGCCAAATTGATAGTTCAAAGGGACTAAATTGACACAAATTGCAAAACATGGGGATCCAATGTATACACTTTTAAAAGCCGGTACTAAACTGAAAATTCCCTCTTAACATGGGGACCAATTAAGGATTTAAGCCATAAATTTATAGATATCTGATGTGATAAGAAGAAAAAAAAATTAATGTGTAATAAATATACGTGAAATCAAGATGTATGTATGTATATTATTGTTTAAAAATTAATTAGATTGATTTTTTTTATTTTTTAAGGGTTTTAGTTTTTTTTTAATATTAATAGATTATTAATTATTTAAATAAAATGAAAAATAAATTTAAATGTAATATTTGAAAATCAATTTCCTAACTTATAATAGTTAGAATAATGATTCTTAGAATAACTACTTACAAAGGAATTTATAAAGTTAACTAATAAAATTAAACTAGTGATTGAATTTAATAAGATAAATGCTAGTTTAGTGTTGAAATTAATAATTTAGTAAATTTATTACTAAAACACACTGTAATAATAAAGTTAACTTTTAAATATATTTTAATAGTCGGTTTTAAATTTATCAACAAAAACCATGTTTAAAACAACACAAATATCATTAAGTGATTCAATTACAACGATAAAAATAATAAATAACATTATAATCGCAAATAATGCTAGAAAACTTAAATAATAACTCAATATTAAATTAGGTGACACAAATAAAAAAGAGTTTCATTCATACCTACTTTCTTTTTCTCTCCAAGTCATAAAGTATATATGTGTAATCATTTTTTAAGAAAATAATTCAATCTTGCTTTACTAATTTTTAAGAAACGTAACTAATGTAATAGATTTTGTTTAAGACTAAGATATGACTATGTAGCAACACCAATATTAAATTTCGGTAAAGTATATATGTTTAAACATTTTATAAGAGCAAATAATATTGTATTTAGGAAACATGACAAATGTAAAATATCTTGTTTTAGATTAAGGTATAATTAGGTAGGCAACATCAATATCAAATTTTATTTTAGTAGGGGTGGATGAGTCTGAGTTCAATATTCTAAAGAGCCGACCAGTCTTTTAATTCTGGGACCCTGTTTTATTTTCAATAATATTACCTCTATACTATATTCTGTCAAAGATTGATAAATACGAAGGTTTGTTGAATAATATTTTTTGTTAATTAAAATATATAAATATAACATAAAAGTTGCTTGAAGAGTGTGGAAAATTGTTGCTCTTTTCATTCCGGACACAAAGTAAAAAGTTTTGGCAATGAAATTATTAGATTTTTGTTACGAATTTTATTAAGATGTTGTCATGATTGAATGATCACTAGTATAAAAGCAGAGTATCCAATGTCGAATATTTTTTACCTTTTACATCGAATTCAAGAATGATGTCATATTGGAAGACGTTAAATTGATATCGAATTTAAAAAATTTGACGTTTAACGTCAAATTTTGTCAATATACGATGTTAATAATTTTTTTTTAATTAATTGTAATCATTTTTTACAACCCTATGAGACCTGAAAACCAGAATAAAAATACAAATTTCAGTTTTTGGTATTTTATAAAGCATGAACTATGAACGGTAATATAGGATCAACAACAAAGAACAATAACAAACAACAAACAAGTTCAAAAAAAAAAAAAAAAACAAGTTCAACAAATAAGTTTTTCAAAACGAAAACGAAAACGAACAAAAGGTGGTTTCATCGGAATAAAGTGTTGCCACCAGTGAGAGAGAAAGCAGAATGCGCCTATGAAGGACAAGAACACGAAAATAATCGGTGAAAACAAACAAAAATCATGCATAAAGTAGTTAATTAACATGCATTTGTATCAAATGAAAGAAAGATTACATGTGATGGTCGTCAAACTTCGTTCGAGAAAAGTTTGAGTAGAGAAGAGGACCTCGCGTGCTAAGATAAAGTGAATGAATTTTTTGATAACGATTGAAATACCATTATTTTTATACTTAACTTTGATATTAAAAACACCCTTTAGAAGCTAGCTTGAAATCATGCTTTTGCTTAAGTTGTGAGAATAAGAGAGTTGAAGGTGGTATTATTGGTTTTATGCTTGGTTTTCCTTGTTTTGACAGGAATTAAGATGAATTGGATGAAGAAGTTGAAGTAGCAAGGAGTTGGAGTCAGGAAAAGCTGGAAAAGTAGCACATAGAAGAATCGCAAAGAGCGTTGAGTGTCATTCTAGGGCGCTGAGCGTCAATTTCTTCTGTCTCACGTCTGGACACCACCGTTGAGCGTCAGGATCTCCTGTTTCACACCTAAGCACCACTGTTGACAGAAAAAGGCGTAAAAACACTCCTTTCACCCCTTGGAGGCAGATTTTGGATGCGGAAGCTCCGATCTTCAACTTTTAGGGTTTTTATCTTTCATTCTTTTCCATATTTCATCTAGTTTCACCATGTCTATGGTGAACTAAACCTCCATTGTTGTTGGGGAAACAATGTAATCCTTTGAAACTCCATTATTGCTTTACTTAATTAATTGTTAGGGTTTTTCCTCTATGCTCTATGCATGCTTTGTTTAACTCATTCAATTGCATGATTATTGATTTTGTCGATATGGACACAAACAGGAAAATCAAGAATTGGGGTATTTCTCCCAAAAGCAATATTACCTAGACATAGGGATAGGAGGGTTGGTTGCCTTTAAGCTTCTGTGCGAATGTAATGCTAATTAGTTGCTAGGGATACAAGACATTGTGAACTAGTAATTAAGAGTAGGCTTTCTTCACCGAGACATCAAGTTTAAAGTAAATTAGAAAGTGACATTAAGACTAATGAAGAAGATGAATTCATAAATACACGAGAGTGGATAGGATAAGTCAGAAACCCCAACAACATAATCATTCATATTTTACATACCAATCACATGTGCATTTTTTTCTATCAATTGATTAACATTTGCATTCATATTTATTTTCTAGCATTATAAACGCCATGATTTCGTTTACAAGTCTTAATTAATCAAGAATCCACATGAATGTGTAGGCCGTGAGTCTCTAGGGAAAACGATACTTGGATTTACCATTTATATTATTTGATACGATTCGGTACACTTGTCGGAGTCTTAACACAATCTCCCGCTCAAATTTTTATTGAATTCACTAGCCTTTTGACGTCTAACATTGGGGCATTCAACGTTTTATATCATTTTACGTCGAATTACAATTCTAAATGATGTTTAATAATTACATTTATTTACAAAAATATCACCGGTCATTTTTAACGTTGGTTATTAAGTAGTTAAACGTTAAATGCATGACGTTATATGTCGTTTTTGCATTAGTTAATCACAGGTTTATTTTTTCAAAAAGTAAAAATTAAAGTGTCAACAATTATGAGTAAAATATTAAGTTCAAATTATTAAAAGCCAAATTGAATGTCTTTCTCCTATTATTGCTTAATTCCCGAATAACCAAATATATTATATGAGATTATAACAATAGTGAGTCTTTATTAGAATATCCGCCACCTTCTAAGTTTTACTTTACATAAACTTTCCTTCTTTTTTTGTTTTTTTCTGAAATAATGATAGTTTTCCTATTTTAAAACTATTTTAATATTTCTTTTCGTTTAGTTACCTTAGTTTAATTATCAACATAATTATATGACATGGTTGAAACCCAAAATTACTATACAAATTAGGAGCAATGATGAGAATTAAACTTGTAACAAATAAATTTATATTAACAACCACCATTAACATTGCATCCTTGTGTCTACCCTTCCTTTCAGGTCGTACGTTGTGTTTTATTATTTCTTTGTTGTGCCTCTTAAATTGTTTTGATGGTAAAATGGAATTGAAAGTTTCTTGATCGTTGGATAAGGAAACTTCTAATGTCACTCTAAAGAATGCATATGCATGAATAAAACGTGTGCCCTTATAAACAATTTTTCTGTTTCTATAAATTAGTTGAAGGGATGCATATGCATTAAAGAAAAACTTAGATGTTGTCGGGTTCATTCATTAATAGGAATAAAAAAATACAAGAATAAGAATAAAAAAAATAGTTATGCGCTCTATATAGAAAGTATGCATTATAAAATATATATTGCATTTTCATTAGATTTTCTTTCTATATATAACTAATAAAATAGAATAATAAAAGAATACTAAAATAGTTAAGATAAAGTACCATCTAATATAAATGGTAAACTTGTCCAAGTAAACTTAATGATATTAGATGTTTGTATTTTTAACTAAGTGACAATATATTATAATTCTCCTCTTTAGCTTTAAATCATAAAAGAGTTTCCACATAATCTTCCTTTATCGTCAAAGAAAAATTAATTCGTTCAAAAATTTGAATCTTGATATACAATTTGAAGTCACCTTCATAATTTTGATCTTCCTAGATTTAACAATGTATCCCACAAAATACAATTTATCATCAATATGTTTAATTCTCTTATGACACTAGTGCAGTAAAGGGAAACAACTGCGGTTGTTTTTTATTATACGTCGCGGTTTTAGGTCTGAGACTTTAGGTCGCGGTTCCAATCGCGGTAATAACCTGGGGATATAACAACGGTTCTTTATTGAACCGCGGTCAAAACCCATTTTTTTTAAAAAAATTCGTCTAACCTTTTGGTCGCGGTTCCAACCGCGGTAATATACCTGTTGGAACCGGGCCTATACCCCTTTTTTTTTTTAAAAAAAAAAAAATTGTCTAACTTTCTACCGCGATTTTGACCACAACCGCAGCCTATTCTTCTGAATTTTTTTTAATAGCAGGTCTGTTTTTGTGATATCCAGTATCACAAAAACAGACCTGCATATCAATGCAGATTCAACACAATAATCAACATATACATCTAATTTTGATCCATACGTAAATATTCTGACTTTAAAATAAAAAATCATATTATCATAAAAATTATACAATCATACAAAATCTAAGGATACAAAATTATATGATCATATTCAATCACATATTCAATCATACAAAATTATACAATCTAATAAAAGTAAAATTTAAACATTAATATAAGAACCTGATAGTGTGAAAAGCCAATAACAATGAACAACCCGTGACCAAAACGCTAAAAAATTCAACTCTAAAATAATCCAAACCTGTAAAAAATTCAACTCTCCTGAAAAAGAACATTCAAAATACATCTAAAATAGCATTTTTGAAATTTTTTTCAAACTTTATGCTGCGGTTCACCGCCAAACCGCGACCTATTCCCTTAAATATTCAAAATTTAAAATTTTGACATTCCCCAAAAGCAGTTTTGAAAAAAAAATTCAGGAGAATAGAACGCGGTTCCCCTCAGAACTGCGATCTATTCCCCCTGCAAAATTCAGACATTCCACAAAAGTAGTTCTCAAAAAAATTTTTAGGGTAATAGACCGCGGTTCTAAGGGGAACCGCGGTATATTCCCCTGCAATTTTTTTTCTGCAAAATTCTGAGTTCCCGCCAAGGCAGTTTTGAAAAAAAATTGCAGGGGAATATACCGCGGTTCTAAGAACTGCTTTTGCGGAATGTCAGAATTTTGCAGGGGGAATAGACTGCGGTTCCCCTCAGAACCGTGGTCTATCCCCCCTGCAAAATTTTGACATTGCCCAAAAGCAGTTTTGAAAAAAAATTTCAGGGGAATAAACTGCGGTTCAATGAGGAACCGCGACCTATACTGTAGATATAATTTCAAAAATGCCACCGCACAATATTATGCTTCGATTTCTATTAAACCGCGACATAATGTGTGCGGTAAAAGATCGATTTTTTACTAGTGTGATAAATTTGACCAACTAATTACTTTGACTATATAAAGAATAATTATATAGTATACACAATACTAAACTATATTATCATTTCCTTCAACCATAAAGCCTCTTTTACCCATTTTGTGAGCATGACATACTTAACTTAGATGATAGATAAAAGACACCACTAATTATGAACCAAGTTTTCTACCAATGATTATATAGTGAGAAGACATACCCAAAAATTGACTTTCTAGTATCAATATTACTTGCATAGTCTTAATCTATAAACTCTTTTGTAGCCTCTCCACTTTGGGTCACTACAAAAAAATTGTTATACAGTGAAGGTTATTTTGCAAAGTTATAAACATCCTCACAAATTAACATAATTTAGGATGATTCTAACAAATTGTTTAAATGACAATAATTGTGGACGTTTTAGATCTTTTGTAAAGAGGTTTAAAACCTACTCAAATTATAATACATTTTTTACTTTCATTTCATTATTTTTTACATCTATTCCCTCCCAAAATTTTATACTTAAACTTTTCTCAAATTCTGAAAACACTGTCTAAACCCTAAGCGCCAATTTACTCCTCCCAAATTTTCCAATCTCTTGATTAGTGCATTCGGGGTTTGTAGACTGTCCATTTTCTTCCTTCCTCCATTCGTCCCGCCAATTTCCCCCCACCTTCAGCCCTCCCAAATTTCCCCTTCCCTATCCCTCCCAAATTTGTAGACTGTTCATTTTCTTCCTTCCTCCATTTGTCCTGCCAATTTCCCCCCACCTTCAGCCCTCCCAAATTTCCCTTTCCCCATCCCTCCCAAATTTCCCAATCTTGTCATTGCATTGTGAGTTTGAAGACTATGATTTTTCTTTCTCCTTCAAATAGTCATGCATTTCTCAAATATTTCACTACGTTACTTTCGTGTTTCTTCCATTTCCACCTTCTCCTGGCTATCTACATTCTGCTCCCACTGTGGCTCACAGTTTGACCTTCTCCCCATCGTTGGGTTGAACTTTGGTAAGTTCATCGGTCATCTTTCTCATTCTAGCAGTTTTGATTATTTATTGTTCTTCATCTCTCACACCTTCTATTGGTCATGGGTTGCTTTAGTACAAGTTGCTCTATTTTCTCAAACGTGTTGCTCCATTCATCTCAACAATTGTGGTTATGAGCAAAGGTTAACATGTTTTTCATCTCTATAATTTATGGTTATTCTTTTGGTTAGGTTATTTTGTTGAAATTTTGTTTTATTGTTCAATTTTATTAAATTCTGCTCATGCTGTTCATTAGTTTAGTTTGGAAAAAATATTTTTTTTTTTTTTTTTTGTTGGAAAAATTTTAAAATTTTTGTTCGATTTTATTTTATTGTTCAATTTTATTAAATTCTGCTCATGCTGTTCATTAGTTTAGTTTGGAAAAAATATTTTTTTTTTTTTTTTTTGTTGGAAAAATTTTAAAATTTTTGTTCGATTTTATTTTATTGTTCAATTTTATTATTTTCTGTTTTGTTAAGATAACATTCTATTTAACTATTCATTCATGGAGTGAACTAAAATTAGGAAAAAATTATGCGATTGGGTTGCATGTTGGAGATGTGATCCTTGAGGTTAATGGTAGTAAGTTTGTTAAACCAGGTCCTAGTGCAGTTTTTGAAGTTGTCTTAGCCAATGTTATATCTGTAGAGGAGGAAAGGTAAGTTGTTGGAAAACAGGTAGACTTCTTTTTACACCAAGAGGAGGAAAGGTAAGTCTTTTCGCAATCTTGAAATCAAAGTATAAAACTTTTTAAACTTTCTTGAAATGAAAGTAATGAAAATTCGTGTGTAGTGGAAAAACATAGTAGACTGCGCAAATACTAAAGTCGACTGTAAGTAAAAGTGCAGGAATAGAGAAAATCAAACACTAGTTTTTATATTGGTTCAGCCAACAATGCCTACATCCAGTGTCCTTCCAACCTAGGAAGCAAATGCACTATAATGGTTGCGGTTTTTACAACAAAGAATTTATTGAAGACCTCCACGTCAAAAATATAAATCTCCTCTCTAACCCTTAACCAAAATATAAGCAGTAAACTTAGCAAGACTTGCAGCAAGATGTCCCCTCTCCTACAATCTGCCAAACACCACTTTGAACAATCCTCAAAGTGAACCAGATTCCACGAGTCTATCCCCTGTAATCACAACAGGTCCAATACAGCAACTCCACGGATGCTAAGACAGAATCTTGACCAAACCAAAAACACCTTCACTGTGCAGAATGTAATCAAGCAATGTGTGCGCACTCAGTCTCCCTTTGAATCTCTTTCAAGAAAGATCACCACTGTCTTCTTGGAGAATTCTTGGAGCTCTAATAACAAGAGATATCAATCTGAAACAGAAATGAAAATGTTAGATCATCAAAATTCTCTGAACAACTTCGTGTTCAACCAATTTATAGATTTCTGTTTAACAAACATTCTTTGAGTCGAATAAGCTACTAATTCAGTCAACTGAGTTATGACAGTTATAACAGTTCAGTCAAACTGGTAGCAGTCAACCAAAATAAAAACTCATTTAATACAGTTGACCTACTATAGAAATGCTCAACTAACTTTTAAAAATATAGCCATTAGAGTACAAGAGCATAACAAAATTTCAAATCAAACAACTAATGCAGTCGAATATGTAGTGCACATAGTCGACTTCGACATGTAAGAACATTTTGAAATTTTTTTCTTCTCAAAATCTCACAAAGCACTGATTCTCAAAATCTGTATAAAGACTTTAGTATAGTCGAATCAATTAATGATGGTGTTGACTTTACTGTAGCTTTGTCACACAATTATAAGTTCATAAAAGTGCTTGTGGTTTTCGTGCTTTAAAACATGTGCAATGCATCCAAAAATGATGTAACAAGTACAAGATTAATATATATGCATTCACATAGCAATACAACACATAAACATGTTCAACAGATATATCAAACATTTAGCATAAGAACATGTAGTACAACAACAACATATATGTGTTATTAAGCAATGTGTTGTCATCATCAAAAACCAGAGTAATATAGATATTGTGTTGTCAACAATCTCAACAATCTCCCCCTTTTTTTATGATGCACAACCATGATTAATAACCAACCATGTTTGTACAATTTCATGCAAAACAGAGTAGCGAAAGATATAACACAATTCAAATACTCTGCATGCAGTATAACCAGACAACAAAATATCAAGCAGAATATAAGACTGAAAAACATTCTTTCCCTTTTATAAAGCTTTCATAAATTCTCTCCCCCTTTGTGCATTAACAAAAAAGGAATGCTCTAGATATTTATTCTAAAATTCAAATAGAGATGCAAAAAAAAAATGTGCAATTTCTTAAAATGCAATGATGCTCCCACTATCACATTTAATCACATGTAAAATATAACTCCCCCTGAAATGCAGGTGATGAAGGTTGAAAAACAATTATTTTCATATGTCAATTTGGACCAAATTACACCCTTTACTACTTGGAATGAGCTCAGAATTAAGCAAAACTCAATAAATGAGTCTCGAGAGAGTCAAAAGTTGTTTTTAGCGATTTTATGCTTATTTTGCATTGTTTTGTAGCTAATTTGAGAAAAGTAAGAATGGAGTTGAAGATACAGGTCGTTGACTCAAGAAAAGAGTAGAAAAACGAAGTTTTGAAGAGTCGACGTACTGCCCAGCGGCACACTTAAACCACCGGGCGGTCCAGGACGAGGAGTAGACAGGGCATTTGACTCTGAGGGAAACCGTCGGGCAGTGGCGATTGCCGCCGGGCGGTGGCGGCAGGTTATGGGAAACCGCCGGGCGGCACACTTAAAACGCCTGGCGGTGGCACGTTGGACTTGGGTCTGTTTTTGACGCGCTCCTCACCTATAAATACTCCTATTACGAATTCAGAGTCATTCTTTTGACAGGGGAGAACGACCAGACCTAATTTTGCTCTTTAGAGAGGATTTCTTGGATGCTTAGGCTCCTTTTCATCTTTTCTAGGGTTTGCTTTTCCATTCTTCTTCCATTTTTCATCTAGTTTCACCATGTCTATGGTGAACTAAACCCTATTGTTTTTAAGGGGAGGCTAAGAAAGTCGCATAATGATAAGGTTCGCTCCAGATCTGCACGGAATCAGCCAGGCGAGATGAAGCTGAGACAATGGAACAATAGTCCTGATGCGGAAAACAGTGTGATGCAGTGACGATGTGACGTTGAATCGATGGTGGAGTGAAGAGCTTGATGCAGCGGAAGCTATCTCAGAAAGTCTTCTAGAAGAAGAAAGCTAGGTGGAGGAGAGGAAGAAGCTCGGTGTGTGACTTTGGACAGAGTTCTCGCTGGACAAAGATCAACAGCAGAAGAAATGATATCTCATATATTTCCAAAGTGTGTTACAAGCTTTGCCAATGAGATTTTATAGATCAATCTCAAGGCCATGCATGGGAAATATCAGATCCACACGTTTCAGATCTCATTCCAACTAATTAACCATGTGCTAAATGTGTGTGGCTTCTAGAAAGCTCTATTAAACACATGTAAAATATGCTATGTGCCTATGGAAAAGTAAACACTAATGCCACCCCCTTTTATGATAGGCACACCCCTCCTTATGTAGAATTAACCANTTTACCCCTCTCCATGTTCTTGGGTTGTTCTTTATTTGGTGGGCTTGAGCCCCGCGTATCATCCCCTCCCTCTTGGAAAGGATTTGTCCTCAAATATGATGGTTCGCCTGAGGACTTATTTTTGTAAACTCCATAGAAGTTCCTCCTGGATAAAATATTACTCTGCAATAAGCATCAAACATATCTCTAATTAGTTTTATTTGACCCAATAAGATATATAAAGGAATATGTCTAGAAGAAGGTTTCCTAATTTTGAAATTTTCAAGTTTATGACTAAAAAGAAACCTTACTTCATTTGAAAATTTATTTTTGTTTTGAGTTAGTGATAACTTGGAAGATATCTCTAACTCAAGTCTTTGATTGCCATGTGTTAAAGAGTGTAACTTTTGAAAAGGGTTGATGGCAAATTCTTGGAAAGAAAAGGTAGAATTAAAGCATTCAATAACAATTGGAAAGTGAAAAGATAGAAAACCTCCCCTTAAAAATTTGTGTTCTATTGTGAGAATAGGGGATGTTGCCAGTTCTTTCTTCTTTTCTTCCATGTCTTTCTTTTCAAGTTCTTCCTTCTCTTCCTCTTCCTTTCTTTCTTTCTCTCTTATTTTCTCTTCTTCTCTTCTCTCTTGTACTCTTCTCTCTCTTTCTCTTTGTTTTTCTTCTCCTCGTTTTCTCTCTTGTCTTTCTATTCTTTCTTGTAATTGCCCATGTTCTCTCTCAAATCTCCTTTTACTTCCCTCATTCAAGAACTTCATGAGCTTTTCTCTAAACTCTATTTCCCTTTGATAGAATCCACTTAAATTTTGAATGAACAACTTGCCTTTTCTAATAAGCCCTCTCATATGTTCTAAGTTACTTTGAATATTTGGAGGCACAAACTTTCTTCTCATGCATGATCTCAATTCATACCAATTTTCAATGGTGGATTTTCTACCTTTATGAACCCAATATTGCCTTTCATCCCACCACTCTAATGCATGCTTTTCTAATCTAGAGAGATATAAACTAAGAACTTGAGATTCACACTCTCTAGAAAGAACAATTGTACTATAAGACTCAAGTTCACTTTGCTTAAGAAGATCAGGATGCATTTGATTAATTTCTTTTTCCCAAACTAGGTATGTTAAAACATTTGTATCTTTACCAAAGAAGGGAATTTTTCTAGCTTTAGTACACAAATCATCCTTAATGTATGAACTAGACATCCTAGATGAATAAAAAGACATTTCTAAAAGTTGTCTTGTGTTGCAACTACTTAGATTTCACCCAAAAACAATTTCTAGGTAAGGGAGGTGAATCACTAGGATTACTTAAGTACCAAGCCTTGTCCTTGCCAAAATTGTTCTAGGCTACTTACTTAGTTGTTGTTACTTGCAAGATTACTTTCAAAATCACAAAAGAAGACTCAAAAGCAAAACAAAAACAAAGGAAAACAACAAATTAAACTCTAAAGCCGGACTCTAATGTAACTCCTAAACGGGTAACACAAATTTAAACACACAAGAAAAGTTTTGCCAAGAGTTGAAAGAGCACCAAGGACTCTTCCAAGACAACTTGGACTTTGAATGGCCTCTTACAAGAAATTGAGATGATGGAACAAATACAATTTTGTGAAGCAAAAAAAATAAAGGAAATTGAATATGGCAGCTTTGGCCTCTCTCAAGGAAAATTGATGTTGCAAATGGCCTCTTATAAAGCTCACAGCTGCAAGGTGAAGCTTCTGCTGTTACACAGATATTCCAGCAGGTGTTGCAGCTTACGGTTTTGATGTACCGTGCAGTGCAGATTGGAGAACTCTGCTGCCAGGATTTCAGCTTCCTCAAGGCTCTTTCCAATCTCCAAACTACTTTCTAGAATGCTACCAAGCTAGAAGAAGGGTTGTACCATGATCTGCACCAAATATACTCAACCACAGACCAACACAATTTCAGTTTCGCACCCAATTCAACACGCTGCTGTGTTACTCAAAGATGACACCAAATTGCACTGCTGTCAATTTATCAAACAGCTTCAGTGCAAGAAGTTCAATCAATGACAAACTATCAATTAAGGCTATGAACAGAGGTAGCACTCCAAAAGGAACTTAAGATATGCTCTAAATTGGATTTAGAAAGCAAGAAAATCAAAACATGCTGCAGTATATCGGTTTAATGATTAATTCCCAAAATTTGGCAAACTGTTTGATGAAATGACTCAAAGAAAATAGAATTTTGGAGTTTTCTGGTTTTGCTGTCACGGTTTCAAATTGGATTGCGGGATTTTTATGCTTTTTAAATTTGATTTGCAAGGTACAATGACTGTAAATGCATATAAAAAAATGATCCCAGCTCTTGCCAATCCCAAAATTTTAATCACAACAGAATCAACTTAAACTGCACACAAAACTGAATGCAATAATATGAAGGCTGGAAAATTTTTGAAGCAGCAGTACCAACTGGATAATCTGTGATTATTGCTTACAGAAAAGTTCCAGCAATGTTATATGATGAAAAGGATCATGTGCAAGGAGTTATGCAGCCAAGAAATTAACCACAACAGAATTCCACTGCCACACTTCCAACTTTGGTCAAAATCTAGTGGTTTGATTGGTTTTTCTATGAATAAGTGCAGATTTGACCATATGAACAGTGAAGACACATTTGAATTCACTTTATATGAGTGTTCAATTAAGAAAACAGTGGAAACACAATTGGATTTGGAATATGACTGCACCAGTTGGGAATTTCACTTATAATTGGTAAGTGGAAGAGTGATTTTGTGCATTGTTGGAAGAATGACCAGAAAAACAATGTAGAAACATTTTAAATGGCCAAATAAAGTTGTCTAAATGTGTTCAATGAACAAAAAACAGCAGATGCTCAATTTCACCACTTGAGTTGCCAAATTATGCAGAAATCTTTAATATGCAGCACGGTCAAACAGATTTTGATGGATGCAAATTGATGTAGGCCAGTAATTTGAGAAATTCAAAGAATCTAAATCAAGATCTAGCTTGAGGAAATCATGCTAGTGGATTTTATAGGTCCTAAACCATCTGCAAGGTAATTCAACACGGTGCCAAGCTATAACAAATCCATGACAGATTTTCCAGATTTATGGTGACTGTTTTTCTGTGAAGCTTTAGCAAATCTGTGATGGCTAATTATTTTGAAAAGGTTTAGATCATCATCACACAAATTATTACAATGTATGCAGTCAGATAAACTGAATCAAACACTGCACTTGATACAAAAAAAATCAGCACAACAATTTTTGGAACAAAAAATGACGCTGCAGCAGTATTTGCTGCTGCCAGAAAATGTTTGGCACTGCCTTATACTCAAATGATCAAAGCTGGATGAATTTCCATTGCTTTTTTGATCAACATAGAGTTAGCTAGTGCTTTCTAAGTAAAATTTTGAAAGACAATGAAGCTGAACAGAATCAAAGACTGTATGACAGTGTAAAACAGCAAACAACTTGCACATTACTCAGACAAAACTGGAAATGAAAATACAGTGAGAATAGGACTCAAACAAGACAAAGCACCGATTAAAATGATGAGAAAGTGCTATGGAATAGTGAATAACAGCAATCATTCATAGAAAACAGCAAAATCAAAATAGAAAATCAATGGAACAGTGACATTTTGAAGCAAAGACAGTGTAGGAATTAAATGACAATGTGAATAGACTTAGCTGGAGCGTGAATCAGCCAACCATGGCTCTGATACCAAATGATAAGGTTCGCTCCAGATCTGCACGGAATCAGCCAGGCGAGATGAAGCTGAGACAATGGAACAGTAGTCCTGATGCGGAAAACAGTGTGATGCAGTGACGGTGTGACGTTGAATCGATGGTGGAGTGAAGAGCTTGATGCAGCGGAAGCTAGCTCAGAAAGTCTTCTAGAAGAAGA
>NW_014542845.1:327150-331007 GCF_000741045.1 Vigna radiata var. radiata
GATGGCCAATCAACCTCCTCCCAGACGCACTCTAGGGGACACAACGAATACAGTTGGCCCCTTGAATTTTAACAGCATTGCAGTGCCAACAGACGATACAACCAACATGGTGATGAGTCCGACACTTATCCAGTTAGTCTAGAACAACCAATTCCATGGGTTGTTAAATGAAAATCCTTACAAGCATTTGACAGTCTTTGGAGAAATTTGCAACATAGTGAAGATAACTAGAGTGACAGACGACAGAGTCAAACTTAATTTGTTTCCTTTCTCACTTGGAGGAAACGCAAAAGACTGGTTGAATTCTTTCCCGGAGGGAACATTTAGGACGTGGGAAGCGGTGGTCCAACAATTTATTACTAAATTCTTCCCACCTCCAAAGATCAATCAAGGGAAGTTGGAAATCTCTTCATTCAAACAAGGGATGGAGGAATCACTTGGGCAAGCATGAGATAGATTCAAAGGATTGTTGAGAGCAACCCCATTTCATGGGTTTGATAAAGCTTCATACTTGCTTGCGTTCCTTGGAGGTTTGCGCGCTCAGACCAAAATGATGATAGATGCTTCGGCTGGAGGCAGCATTAACAGAAAAACAGCAGATGAGGCGCACAACTTAATTGAAGAGATGACTCTAAATGAAGTGGCGTAGAATGAGAGGGTCATGCAAAAAGGAGGACTCGTACATCTTCCCACTGAAGATGCTGCAGCAGCACAGAATCACCTCCTTAGTTAGAAATTGGACAAGTTGCTAAAGGTCGTCTCTGAACTTCCTCGGGGGCTCAGAAATATTTCCCAGGCACAACAACTTTGCGACCTGTGCAGTGGTGACCATATTAATGGTCAATGTGCTCTTACAGAGGAAATGCAGCAAGATGTGAATTATATGGGGGCCCAATTTTCGTACAAATAGGGAAATTTCAACCAAGGTGGTTCTAACCAAGGTTGGAAAAATCATCCAAGTAATGGGCAAAGCCAGAATGCTTCTTCTAGACAAGGAGGGAACGTCTGACAGCAACAACCATTACCTCTGTGGCAGCAAGTAAGTAATTTGACTTAGTCTGTTAGGGCCTTGAGTAATCGATTTGATGACTTCTACAAAAGATATGAGCAGCAGGTGAATAACAATCAGGCCAATTTTAAATCACTGGAGTCACAGATTGGGCAACTGGCAACAAGGATAGATATTACAGAGAAAAACCAGTTTAGGGCTAGCACTGAGGCTAACCCTAAGAGGGAATGCAAGATTATTACAAGCCAGAGTGATTGGGACGCAGACAGTCAAGATGGTTGGGAGGAAGATATTGAACCATTCCATGTGGTGAACAGTGAAGAAGAGGAGACGTTAATGGGTGAATTCTTTGAACCCATGAGCAGTGAAGATGAAGGAGAGGAAAATTACAAGGAAAAAGAAGTTGGTGAAGTGACGGTGTTACCTTTAGAAAATAAGCAGAGTCCTCCCCATTCAGAAAGAATCAAAAGTAACAAGGAGGATAAAATGGAGCTTACTGATGAAGAAGAGGATCTTGTCGTTCACCCACAAAAGAGTAATTATCCTCCTAAGGCTAAAGATCCAGGGTGTTTAACATTGTTATTTTCCCTGAATGATTGGGATGGGGAAGCTATGATAGATTCTGGATCCAACATCAACTTAATACCCACAAAACTTTTGAAGGAAATCGGTGGACTTGTGTTGAAACCCTCTGATTTGACGATAACAATGGCAGATGGTTCTAAAAAAAGGCCAGTAGGAATGGTGGAAGATGTTGTTGTGCGAGTAGATTGTCTTGAGTTTTTAGCAGATTTCACTGTCATGGATGTTAAAACAGAGGATGAGAATCCTGTGATTTTTGGGCGACCCTTCATGGCAACATCAAAGATGTTTATTGATGTTCATGATGGAAGAATAATGATGAGAGATTTGAATTATCTATTTCTCTATACTGGTCGTGAAGGGGATAAGATTAAGACAGTGAAAAGAAAAACATTTGAGAAGCCAGAGGTGAATGAAGAACAAGAAGAAAGCATAACAGGTAATGATTATTTTGACAGCTGCTGTGTTTTGTAGGTGCCTGAAAATAAAGGGAGAAGAACCATTCACCCAAAAGCAAAAGAAGATCCACTCCTACCAGCGAGCAAAGTGAGGTTTAAAAAGAAGCCATGGATAATAAAGGAGTTGAAGGAAAAAGGAATGGTGGAAATTCAAAGACCATACTCAAACGTGATCAAGAAGGTGGACCAAAGAAAAGTGAGCCGGTGGGATGATGAAAATCCCAATGTGAAGAAGAAGAGCTGAATTTGTTGAAAATCAAATTTTGTATTTTTATGAACAATTTTATTTTCCGGTTTTTGTTTTATTCTTTGTTGGAACTTGTACTTTTTGAATTTTGTGAACAATTCTTGGGTAACATCTACTGAGAGATGCTAAATTTTTGGTATCCACTGAAGGATATCCGGACGATACACCTACTGATGGGTGATGGAAGGAAGTGCACTTACTAACAAGTGCCAACCAGGTTTGGGTCAGGCCCGCGACGTTAAACAAGCGCTACTAGGAGGCAACCTAGATTTCTTCTTACACTTTTGCATTTTAAATTCCTAGAATAGGTTGAATTTTAATTTTGGTGTGTATTCTTGGCTTTATTACTTGTTTTGAAAATGTTTGACTAACTGATGTGCATGATGGATCTATTTGATGATTATTTGATGTGGAAGAAAATTGATTTGTAATGCATGATGATATCTAGGAAATAGATGGGTGATGAATTTATGATTGTGGTCATGATGCTAGGCATGGTGTATGAATGAATTTTGTGTGAGGAAGCATGTGTGTGAGATTTTGAGCTCCAGAGTTTTTATTGTTGCATGTATTATTCACAGGAAAACATCGATGATATTGCCTTAATCTTGATGATCGATTGAATTGCATGTAAATGTCATATGATCAAGGCCATTTTTGAAAACCCTTCTCTAGCCAAATTTTGACCCAAAGTGTTTGAAATATTATACCCTTTTTGAACCTTAGCCTTAAACAGGATGTGACCCCTTGTTTTGAAAATCTTTACCTTGAGTTGGGATGAGCTAAATTGTATGTGATGAAAAGGTTCAAGTTTGGGGTTGTACGCGGGAAAATTGAAAAAGCAAGTGAAAGGCATTGAGCTCAATTGTTGTGAAAAGAGAAAATTCATGAGAAAAAGAAAAAAAAAAGAAGAAAAGCATGAAGAAGAGCTCAATGCAAAAGAAAAAGAAAAGGGAAGAGTTCGGAATGAGAGATATTGGGGAGAGTGGTGCTTAAATGTTGAATATTTTGTTAGCTCTCTTGATTCAAGGATTTTGCATTCTAGAAAAACCAATTCTTTCTTGTTAGCCCAACCTCATTACAAGCCTTGGAAAAGTCCTTTTGATGGCATTTGCATGTAAAGATGTTGATTGTTTGAGATGAATGAAAATTTTGTTTTATGCAACTTGTGAGTAATTGAGAGTTGGAGTGTCACCTTAAACACTTGAGTGATTGAGTGAAACACTTGCTCGGTATGATTTGATAATTTTCATGAGTACATTTTTGCTTAGTGGATTGATCATTAATAGTATATAACATCTATTGTGCAATCTCTGGGTTGAAAGCATGCCTGCATCTTATTTTGGATTTCACTGAGGATATTGAATTAAGTGGGTTTTGTCATGTACCTTGGGATGTTGAGACATTGGATGAAACAGTTTAAGGCCATGTTTTGTTTTGTGTGATTGTTTTGTTTGTTTTGCTTGAGGACAAGCAAAATTCTAAGTTTGGGGTGTTGATGAAGGTTGAAAAACAGTTATTTTCATATGTCAATTTGGACCAAATTACACCCTTTACTACT
>NW_014542845.1:332033-339573 GCF_000741045.1 Vigna radiata var. radiata
TAGTTAATATTAGGCCCTTTTCGCCGAGGGATCGGGTTAAGGGGAGGCTAAGAAAGTCGCATAAAAATTGAATCAATCAACTAATAGTCAAGGGTAGTATGTAAGAGAGAGTGGAATAGATGAAATTGTTAGTACCCAACAACATCCATCCATCCATTGTTTTCTTTTGTCAATTGAATCAACTTTATTTTTGCGTGTTAATATTTTTATCCTCAAATCCAATTTATTACATTTTATTTTTCAAGTCTTATTATTTTAATTCACGCGAACGAGAAAGCCATACGAGTCTCTTGGGAAAAACGATACTTGGTCTTACCATTTATATTACTTGTACGATTTGGTACACTTGCCAATTTGTCAACAGCAGGCATGTGAAGAAAAATGTGTAAAATGTAATACTCCCCTTGTCATTATGCATGGATATCAAAACCAGATCAGATGCACAATGCAGTACAGATAATCAGAGTATACAAACAGTATAACACAAAGTTGTATCAAAGACAAGATATCAAACAATTTAGTCATGCAATGATACAAACTTCAACAATCTCATAATATCATCTCAATCAAGATATGTAGAATCAATTTAGATCAGAGATAATTGCATATAATCAAGATAAAGTAATCAATCAACCAAAAATAATCAAATTCCAAAATTGGAATTTATAACCCTGTTATGAGTAGTCGATTGAATTAATTTCCCAATCGAATGCATTGCTTCCCAATGATGTTGAATTCCACATGCAGTTCCCAAAGAATTGTTTTTCCTGTAAAACCTTTCAAAGATCTTCCACAGATAAAGCATTTTTGTTATGCAAGAAATTTAAAGAAAACAGAAGTCAATATGTAAAGATGTGTAACAAATAAAGCATAATCGACTTCAATCATATCACAGTCGAATCGATCAACATTCAACACAACAAATTTCAATTAAGCAGATTAAAGCAGCTGAAAATGATTCAAACACTGATTTAATTTCCTTGTTAAAAAGATATTGCACTGATAAAAGCAATTAAGGAGCAAAACACAAAAAGATGGCAATCTAAGCCATACTTAAAAAGAGACAAAGAAAAGACTGATTACTAGCATAACTCAGATCACATCACTGAACCAACTATTCCCTTGTTACATATGGGAATGCGTAGTGTTGCCTTCAGTTATTTTTCTTTTGTTCCTTTACGTATTAACATGTCAACTTTTACTTCAAGCTGATCAAGCTTGTTCTCAATATTTTGAAGTTGATTAGTAGCAAATTGTATGCAACAATTGTTAGAGTGTGCAATGTTTCTCTGTTCAGGTGTGATAGAAGTATTTCCATACTGGTATAATAGATTTTCTTCACCTTTGAAGCACCATCCTCTCAATGTTCATGTCAGCCCAAAGGAAATCAGAGTATTATGATTTATCATGTTTGCACAGTTACACCTAGACTTCCTTTCTCCTTCCAAGTTAAGTCCTTGTTCTTCAAGAATCTTGCTTACCAGTAATGCATAAGGTAAAAAGTATGATATGTTCAATGAACGTTCAGTCATATGATCTTTTAGTACTCTTACCCAATTAGTGGGAACATTATTTTTGAGCACACATAGCAGATAAATATCATCAAAGTCATATGATCTTTTGAACATTATTTGTCATCCTTGAATCAGGTAATCTTCCAGGAAGAATTACAGAGGCCAAAATGTGAGCCATTCATGATCAAAGTTTCTTCTATTTTAAGCCCTTCATGATCAAAGTTTCTTACAATAAAATGGTCATCAGGCGATCTTAGCCATTCTTTGTAAATGTCTCTCTTCCTCAGTAAGCCATTCTCCTGAGAGACTATTAGATGAGTGGGCTCATTATCAGCTGTTAGACCAATCGTATCTAACCAGGTGTTGTCGTCCATCACAATGTCAACTCCTTTGACTCTGGAGTGAATGTTTTCATCTACCAGTTTCAAGTTGTGGTAAAATACTTTCACAAGGTCAGGGTACCACAAGCCCTTTAGTTGAACCAATGACAAAAGATCATGAGATTGCAACAAATTGGAAAACATGAATCCTTCTCTTTCAAATAGATTCAGATCAATAAACTTTGGGGTAGCTATAATCTTTATAGCTCCATGAGTAAATCTTTCTCTGATATCATCGTTGCTTATCTATCCTATAGGATCAACTTCTCTTTCAGCAGTTGAGATGATTTTGAGTCGTTTTGATGAAGTTGAAGCCATTTCAAGAGGATATGGGATTGTTCCTCCTCAAGGTGTTTGTGAAAATGTCCGTGAGGTGTTGATGAGTGTTTTGGCAGAATTATAGCTCAGAAAACTTTCCTAAGGGGAAAGGAGCTATAGGTGGTGCTGGATAACAAAGCACAAGTTCGAACTTGAGAGCAATGGCTGGATTTTAGCAGCATGTCATTACTTAAACTCAAGTTGAAATTACAAGGAATGAAGCTTCTGTTTTATAGATGGAGAAAGCTTTGTGAGCCATGCAATGGAAGCTATCATACATGCTTATTGAAAACATGATGAAACTAGGGGAAGCTTGTAGAGGAAGCTGTCAGCTGGCCATGAGTTCCATGTGAAGCACGTGTTGCAATGAAGAAGAAGGTTGTCTTGAATGGCTAAGCGCGGATAGGTTTTGGCTGGGCGCATCTTCATGTGTAAGTTCCTTTCTACTTTGCTTTCTTATCTTGATGAGCTTTCTATGATGCCTTGCACATGGTTTCCATCTTTATTAACAACCTACAAAGTAATGACAAAATATTTAATTTTTAAAAGAACATGCTAAGACTTTAGAAAGAAAAGATTAAGCGTGTATTCAACTTCCCTTTCTTTAGTCTTAGTTGAAGTTGGTACTTCTTTTGGATGGGAAGACCCTAAAGGGGTTACCATCATAATCTCTCCTTTCAGAGTTTAGTCGATTAACCTTGTATTGTAGTCGCATTGCTTCAGCATGTAGATCTCTGAATGTTTCCACTAGTTGCTGATAATTCTCTTCTATTGGTAGCTTCTCGAATTCTTCATTGCTATCACTGTCATCTCGTGATGTTCCAGCCATGTGGCAAATATTAGATTCCTCCTCTTGATCAGCATCCTCATCACTTGAGCTTTCAGAATCTGTATTCTCCCAAGCAATGTATGCTCTTTTTCTTTTCATGTTCTTGCCTTGAGGGAATCTTTTTTTGCCTTTCTGCTTAGGCTTTAATTTAGGACATTCAGGCTTGATGTGTCAGTACTTGTATGAGCAGACTTGCTTTTTCAGTACTTTGCTTTTTCAGGCTTGACATTCAGGCTTGACATTCAGGCTTTAATTCCGGACATTCAACTTATATGAGCAGACTTGCTTTTTCAGTACTTTGCTGTAAATAGGCTGTACTATCTTTCATACACGTCTTCTTATAAAGAGAACATTATGTGAATGTCTTCTTTGTCTCTAACGTCCACTTCTGATATATTTCAAAATAAAGCATATGTACACGTGTAGTAGGTTATCTGCATAAAATAATGTGATAATCAATTATTACTTATGATAATCGATTATTCTAATGGCTTTAACACATCAAATTTCCAGATTCATCACACATGAAAGGATAATCGATTATCATTCCAGATAATTGATTTCTCCTTAGAGAAAACTCAAAGAGACACATGCATAATCGATTATTATTGGAAAACAGGTTGACTTCGTTTCAACACCAAGAGGGGGGTGAATTGGTGAGGTTTAAAAATCAGAGTCTTTTTAAAATCTTTTTCGGAAAGTAAAAGTCTTTACAAAGTTTCTTGAATCGCAAGGAATGAAAATTCTAAGTGCAACACAAATTACAAAGTTGACTAAGTTAACAATAAAGTCGACTAAATGTAAAAGTGTAGGGATAAAGAAATCAAACGCATATTTTTATACTGGTTCGGCCTCAATGCCTACATCCAGTGTCCTTCTACAATCTGAAACCAAATGCACTATAATGGTCAAGGATTTTACAACAAGGCTTTTATAGAGACCTACACGTCAAAAATATAAAACACCTCTCTAACCCTCTAACCAAAATATAGGTAGCAACAGCAAAGATCTATAGCAAGATATCTCGTCTTCTGCAATCTTTAACCCACTTTGAACAATCCTCAAAGTGTACAGACTCCACGAGTCAACCCCCTGCAATCCCAGCAAGACAACAACAACAATCTTTACAATGATTGATAGAAATCTTGATCAACAGATGAGCACCACAATGTGCAGAGTATGATCAGCCAGTAAGCACATAAATCTTCTCCTTTAAAGAACCTCTTCAAAGATAGATCACCACGTTCTTCTTGATGAGTTCTTAGAGCACACATTCACAAGAACTTAATATGAAAATAACAAATGAAAGTGTCAGTTTTTCCAAAGTCTCTCATTCCTTGTGAAACACGTCTATTTATTGTTTTCTATAAATCAGACACTCATGTAGTTGACTGGGCTACTAATAAAGTTGATTGTCACCAAACAATTATAACAATTAAGTCAAATAGTAGCACTCAATAACAACCAAAGTGATTTTGTAATTAATACAGTTGACTATTAATAAAAGCGTTGACCAACAGTTGTAATATAGCCGTTACTGTTGTTAAGTCCTTGGCAAGTGTACCAGATCGTTATCAAGTACTATAAAATGGGTAAGTCCAAGTATCGTTTCCCAAAGGACTCTTAGGCCTTAACTTTCGTGTAAACCAATCACATAAGACTTGAGGAAAGAATTAAATTTAGGTTTTGAATGCAAAGAACAAAAGTAAACATGCAAAATGCAGTGAATCAATTGGCTAGAAAAGACTAAGGATGAATGGAGTTGTTGGGGTTTACAATTTCATCTATCCACCCTCTTATATCTACTCTTCTTATCTTCTTAGCTTATTTATCATATTGTCATGCAAACTTTCTTAGTCAACCCTAAACCCAATCTGTTAGCGAAAAGAGCCTATTACTAATTACTGGCTTGCTATCTCTAGCCTCCCCTAGTAACCAATGATGCTTGAAAAACGGAAACAAAATACAATTGATCGTCCTACCCCTATCTCTAGGTGGTATTAGCATAATCAAGGAATTCCCCCTAGTTCATGACATTATCGTACGTCTCCGTATCAATAAAGACAAACAACATTTACCGAATGAGTTAAACGATCAAAGCATTAAGCATAGGCAAGGAACCCAACAATTGATAAAGATAAGCATATGTAAGCATATAAAGAAGATAAAATTTTGATATAATAGAGTTTCAAAAGATTACATTGTTCCCCAACAACCTAGGGTTTAGTTCACCGTGAACATGGTGAATCTAGATGAAAAATAATGAAAGAATGAAAGAATAAACCTTAAATTTGGTAGATTGGAGCCTAAGCATCCAAGGAAGCTCCTCCTAGGTGTGTAGAATAGCTTTGGACGTCTCTGCTGGCCAAAAGATTACAATTTGAATCGCATTGGGTCTATTTATAGACCAAAAAGAAAACAGAATCTAAGCCAAATAAAAACAGACAACCGCTCAACGCCTAAGTGAACCACTCAGCGGTTTGCCTCTTTGCCCCGTGACCGCTCAACGATCAGATTTACTGCTGAGTGGTTTGCCTCTAGCCGCTCTGACCGCTCATAGCTAATTCTGGCCGTTGAGCAGTTTTTAGAATCTTCTTTTCTTCCTTTTTCTTCCTCTTTCTTGAGTTTAAGTCCGTCCTAATTCACTTCCATCTTCAATTCTCATCAAAGCCTTACAAAACAAGGCAAAAACAAGCATAATATCTCTAAAACCAACTTTTGGCTCTCACATGACTCAACCAACTGTTTTACTTGATTTTAAGCTCATTCTAAGCCACAAAGGGTGTGTTTTGATATCATATTTAAGCATGAAAATAACGGTTTTTAGACCGTTATCAACTATACACAAGCATAACAAAACTTCAAATCAAATAATTAACTGAGTTGGATCGACTGTGCATGTAGTCGACTTAGGCACTTCAGCTCAATTTGAAAATCTTTTCAATGCAAAATCACACATAGCACTGCTTTTGAAAATTTGTGCAAAGTCACGAGTTTTAATTGACTGGCTTTATAATTCATCAAAGTGCATGTGGTTTTCGTTTTCATAAACATATGTAATGCAAAAACAAGTGATGTATCAAGTATAAGATCAGTGAATATGCATACATATATCAAAAACAACAAAAACATGTTCAGTAAGATATCATCCATAATAAAGAATAGAACATGTAACACATAACAATACATGTGCTATTAATAATGTGTTGTCATCATCAAAAACCAGAGTGACTAGAGCACCGTGAGATTAAGGTTAGCTAAACCAGTGCTTCCCTTATCAATAATCTCAACAATCTCCCCCTTTTTTGATGATGCACAACCATGATCAATGAACAACCATGTTTGTATACAAACAACTCATAAACAGTCATGTAATCACTAGAAATAAGAGCTAATATAAGCAATCAGTAGGTACAAGTGATTAAATGATCTTTCTAGTATATCAGAGCAATTTCTAGTATATCAGAGCGAACAAAAGATATTTCCCCCCAATTACTCTGAATAAAATAGCATCAAGCAAACAATCACATATCAAGCAAATAAGCATATTAATCTAACTTTTCAGATATTTCTCCCCCTTTGTACATTAGCAAAAATGATTTGCTTTCAAATATTGATATGTTGATAGCAGGAAATACTAGAGATGCATCAGTGAAAAATCAATGTAACCAGATTAAACATTGAAAGATGCTCCCCCTATCACAGATATTCACATGAGATATATAAGCTCCCCCTAGAATGTAGGTGATAATGGTCTAAAAATCGTTATTTTCATATTTAAATTTGATATTAAAACACACCCTTTATGGCTTAGAATGAGCTTTAAATGAAGTAAAACACTTAGTTGTGTCTTGTGAGAGTCAAAAGTTGGTTTAAGAGATATTATGCTTGTTTTACATTGTTTTGCAGGGTTTTAAGGTGAATTGAAGATGGAAGTGAAGTAAGGTGGACTTAGACCCATGAAAGAAGGAGAAAAATGATGAAAAGAAGGGTCAAGTGAGACGCTGAGCACCAGAATGGTCCGCTGAGTGCTCAGAGCGATTAGAGGGAAACCGCTAAGCGGCAAAACTAACCGCTGAGCGGTCAAAGCGGCAAGAGGGAAACCGCTGAGCGGTGAACTTAGGCGCCTGGGCGGTTGTATGTTTTTATTAGCTAGATTCTGTAATCTTTCTTTTATCTTTTTGGGCTTATATATAGCCCTAGTGCGAATCAAAAGGGGATTCTTTTGGCAGAGAGAAACGTCCAGAGCTATTCCACACATCTTGGAGGAGATTTCTTGGATGCTTAGGCTCCTTTTTATCAAATCTAGGGTTTGCTTTTCCATTCTTTCATTATTTTCATCTAGTTTCACCATGACAATGATGAACTAAACCCTTTGTTGTTGGAGAACAATGTAATCTTTTGAAACTCTCATTTATCCAAATTCTTATTTATTTCATATGCTTGTCATATACTTGTTTATCAATTGTTGGGTTCTCATCTATGCTTAATGCTTTTAT